>NW_004949120.1:4254749-4310678 GCF_000317375.1 Microtus ochrogaster
GGAGGAAGGAAGGAAGGAAGGAAGGAAGGAAGGAAGGAAGGAAGGAAGGAAGGAAACCCCAAGCTTGCTGGTGAGAATATCTTCATGATCTGTGCTTTGGTTCTTATTTCCAGGTTCCTGCCGTGACTTCCTTCAGTGATGGCCTCTAACTCAGAAGTGTATTCCAGATATCCCTTTCCTTTCCACATTGGTTTTGTTCAGTGTTTTCTCACAGCAACAGGAAATGAACTAGAACAACTAGGGCGGAGGTTCTCAACCTTCCTAATGCTGTGACCCTTTAATACAGTTCCTCATGTTGGGGTGACCCCCAGCCATAAAATTATTTCCCAGATACTTCATAACTGTAATTTTGCTATTTTTTGAATCATAACGCAAATATATGATATGCAGGATATCTGATATGTGACTCCTGAAGGGATTGGGACCCACGGGTTGAGAACCACTGATACAAGATATTTTTAGTGGTATTAGATGGAATTAGTTGTATTTAAGACTATGCACCCAAGAGAAGAAATAACTCCTCCTAATGAAGTCTGTTGACTCAGGTTTTTGTCCTGCCCAGTTCCCACAGTCGTTAAGTCCCAAAGAAATCACACAGAGGTCTACATTAATCATAAACTGATTGGCCCATTATCTCAGGCTTCTTATTAACTCTTATAATTTACATTAGCCCATTATTCTTATCTGTGTTAGACACATGGCTCAGTACGTTTCTCAGTGGCATAGTCACATCTTGCTTCTTCTGTGTTTGGACAGGACCGCAGAGGGAGCTTCCTTCTTCCCAGAATTCTCCTGTTCTCATTGACCCACTTCTACTTCCTGTCTGGTTGTCCCCCCTATATTTCCTGCCTGGCTACTGGACAATCAGGGTTTATTTAAGACATAATTGACAGAATATAGACAATTGTCCCACACCAGTATTTAAGACAATGTGCCCAAGAGAAGAAATAAGTACTCCTAATGAAGTTGGTGCTTAAGTGGAAACAGTTATAATACCTGATTACTAAGTTGGGCATTTAAGTATGTGTTGTCTTGCTTGAGTCTCTCGGGTCTCTGAGGCACCTGCTTTGCATTGATGAGGTGCTGAGGTTTAAAAGGCATGTTTAAAAACACACTCAAGATAATGCAGTTGGAAAATGCAGCACCACTGCTTTAAGCTTCTATTCAACTTCTTTTTTCCAAGATTTCCACACGAGACACTCATATAGCCCCAGGGATCTGTAGCCTGCCTTTTACTGACTCTTCCTCCTAGGGCTTCATTTTCCTATTAAATGCAAGCCAGGCAAGACTACAAGTTTGGTTGTTCTCCCTGTCCCCTGTCCTTCTCTCTTCTTTCTTTCTCTCTCTCTTCCCTCATTTACTGGATATCACAAGTTGTTAATTTCACTGTGCACCGACTCTGAGGCCATATCTGAGCATGATAACCTAGAGAAGAACGTTTTTGTTGCTCCAACATCTTAACCTCTCTACAGTGCTCATAAGGACGTTCAAGGTCGAGATAACTTACGTATCAAAACAAAACAGGATGAATGTCATATACTGCTCGGCCCAAGTAATTTTCAGCTTTGGGGGTTGACAGCTCCACACA
Source organism: Microtus ochrogaster (assembly GCF_000317375.1). NCBI lineage: Eukaryota > Metazoa > Chordata > Mammalia > Rodentia > Cricetidae > Microtus > Microtus ochrogaster. The sequence goes on from NW_004949120.1 coordinate 4,256,338, forward strand.
TATGGAATGACATCAAATTTCCCCTCCGGTTATACCAGGTTTAAGTGTTGGATACCAGTAGATTCCACTGGGCAAAGGCTGTGTCAAGTACTAAGCGAAAGCAGCAACATTCAAGCTTTGATGGCTGTGATGCCCCGAACAACATAGGCCGGTGTGCCCCTCTCAGCAGGCTGCCCACTGAAAGGCTCCCATGCAAGATTTCTCTTCTGTCGACCCACATTGACCCTGGTGATTTGCTCACCATCTGTTCTGCAGCCGTGTAGGTAGAGCAGTAGCAACAACCCTGCGATAGGCATGAGCGCTGTGCAGAGGCAGGCCCAGTACCCATTAGCAAAGCAAATCCTAAAGTCACACAATGGGAGAAGAAGAGGAAGAAAACCCATCCAGGTCCCCTTTTCTAATGGTCAAGTTTGCTGGGATGGAGAAGGTGGCAAAGGCTATCATGGGAGCCTTGTTCAGTGGCATTTGTTGGCAGTTCATTGATGGGGATAGAAAGTCAAGGCCAAAGATCAAGCTTTGCTTTCGGACTTTCCACACAGAGACAGCTTTTCCAAGTAAAGAAAATGTTGACCAAAGAAAATAGACACATATACTGCCTCATTTTTTACCAACATGAAATGTGTAGCATTGTTCTAAAGGAAGCAATGTGCTTCTGAGAGGGGAGCATTGTGGTAGCAATAAAACAATCTCATTTTGTGTCTTTGCTCTACCTCTGGGCCTTCTCACATAACCCAGGTGGACCCTTACAACACAGCAATGAACAATGGTCTTCCCTTCAACCCAAACTCGACCCACACAACAACACTGCGTCTCCCTGTCTTTGGGACCACAGTGTCATGATTGTTCAGGGACATAAAGGTTGGTAAATAGAAGAAAGCTCTGGCTTGTGAAAGTGGAATTTGATGCCCAAATTAGACATTCTAAGATTTGTTCTAAAAACTGAACAAAAGGGAAAAAATGTATTATATTAAATTAAACAGAACTCTGGGTGAGACAACTTCAAGGAACCCAGGGCCAGTAAATAAACAAATAAAATAATTAACCCGTGGTTCCGTGTAGGAGAGAGGGGTGTAAGCTCATGGAATCCCCTTTTCAGGTGGCTTGCCAAGATCTCTGGACCACAAATGCTACAAGGCCATTCCCCCAGAGCAGCCAAACTTAACGACCGTAGTGCTCCCTTCTAGACGACTGCTATTTGCTTGACTTGCTCTCCATGGTATCAGGGCTGTCATAGAAACCAGATGCCCTGTGCATGGCAACTCAGGTGAGGATGAAGATGGAAGTGCAGTTAGGTATCATGATTATGTAAACTGAGGAGCATCTCCTAGGTAACTTGATGTTAAGCATTAAGACATTGTAAACCATCTTCCATTTTAATGCTTTGTGTTTCTGTGTACCTGACACTATGGTTGAGCAGAAATACAAACATCAGGGAAACTTGGTCTCCTCTGGGTTCTGTAACCCCTCCAGCCTCTCCAGTGCTGTCATAGTCTAAAGCACCATTCAGATGTGAATCTTTTCTTCCTCCTGGGTCTTCTCTATGAGGAGCCCAGGAGCAATCACTGTCCAGCGTGGGAACCCAGAACAAGTGTACTTCTGAACAATGGGTTGATATTAATACTACAAGCACTTTGAAGAGTGTAACTTGTTCTCCCTTTCCTGTGAGAGAGACAAGTGGCAGCTCTCCAGAAGCCAGGGAGGAAAAGGGAATTCGGATCTGAGTTTTTCTAAATCTTGTACCAGAACCCCATTACCTCCTTTATTTTTATGATTTTACTTCTTTTTCCTTTCCTCCCTTCTCTCTATTTTAAAATTCATATTATCATATTTTATGTTCAACAAGCTAACTTGAATTTCTAATATAGAGTTAAATATGATTAAATAAATAAGCAAATAAACAGTTGTTTTCTCCCCCAAGCTCTATTTTAAGAGATGCTGTTGCAAAGGAATTATTGTTGGGGGATAAGGGCGGAAACAACCAAGTGACAAAAACAATAAGCAGAACAGACCCTCACTCAGCAGCTGTCCATTAAGACACAGAGCAGTAGATATCAGGGAACCAGCAAGCAGCTGCCTGGCCATCTCATGCACAGAGGAGCCTGGCCAGCATCATCTCATGTGCAAAGGAACCTGGTCATCCCATGCACAGAGGATGCTGGCTGTCTCATCCCATGCACAGAGGAGCCGGGGCTCATTTTAAGAAAGCATTTTGATATTTCCCATTTTTTAAATATAAGTAAATAAGTAATATCCAGATCTGAACTCTTAAATTTTCCATTGGTCCCTTTCTACATACTAAGGCCAGCACTGGTTTTGTTGTTTGCTTCTTTGGTCCTCAGTGCCTGTGAAATTCTCAGGGCAGAGAGCACAAGTCAGCAGCAAACACATAAAAAGAGTCAAGTATTAGACCTGCTGGTTAATCCGAGATTAAGAAGCTAGCCATTCTTTGTAAGTGTCTTTCTTAGTAGATCGTAGAGACCCAGGTAAACAATAATGAAAAGCATTTAAAGTAAAACTTTAAAACCACTTTAGGACAGAAATGTGAGCAATATAAACTTTTCAAAAGTATTTCCTTATTTACCAGAAGTTTACTGGGTTCCTGCATGTTCTGGGAATAAAGGGTAAAGCACATTTTATTTTGCTTTTATTTTCAGGTAATCTACCAGTTAGGGGAAGATTAAGAACAAAATGGGAATTTTTATTAATAAAGTATAATTTCACGATATGATTTGATTCCTGTTATGTCCCTTGTTTTATGAGTCAGCAATTTCAGTCAAGCGCTGGGGACTGCTCACCTCTTGGTGGCAATGGCAGGACTTTGTGGGTGACATGGACAAGTACAGTGAGAGAAAGACAGAAATGAGTTACATGTTCAGCCCCAGATCACAGCTGCCCCATATCAACAGATTCATGAGTGAGCCCAATATCTACTCCGTGTTTACACTTTTCCTGTGACTTGTGTGTGACTTGAAGCAGCCAGTTCTAAGCAGTCATTTCACGTGGTTCAAATGAACTTCCCCAAAGGTTGGAAAATCTGGTAAATCAAACCTTTTAAGGACATGGGACTTCTCTGGACAAGAGAGCTCCAAAGAAAAGATACGTAAATTGCCAAAATTTTGATTCCCCTATTGCAAAAATTGATATTGTATCACTTCTACCACATTCTCTTAGATGAAGAGTCACAATAATTAGTCAGATCCAAGAGAAGGAACTTAGATCCCAAGTTCTTAGTAGGGAGAGCATCAGAGACTCCCTCAAACTAAACAAAAGAGAAGAAAATAGAAATAATAGAACAAAAACTATAAAGTTCTGAAAGAGTAAAATTGCCTAACATAATTCTATACCAGTCAAACTATCGTTTTAAAGAAAGTCCAAATCAATTAGTTATTTGTACACATTAAGAACATGAAGATAGAACTACAGAATACTAGAAAAGTAATTCAACACTTTTACATAATTCAACATAAGCTTAAGATGCTGAGGAAAAATATGAGAAACTAGGTACATATCGATTTTATATAAATTAATATTAATAAAAAGAATTAATTAGAATGCTACAAACCAGGACCCAGATTCAGCTCCCAGCACCCACATGGTGATTGACAACAGTCCAATTCTAAAGAATCAAATGCCTTCTTTTGGTTTCTGCAGAAGCCTCATATGTATGGTGCATAGACACACACATAGACAAAAATCCCATATACACAAATAAAATTTTTAAAAAGTGAAAAATAAAATTAGCACATAATTATGTAGTAATATTCTTTTGTATTATCTAATTATGCACATAATATCCTTATGTATATAGAAATCTGAAAAATATTAATTTTCAAGTATTTATAAAAATAATCTATTAATATCTTAAAGTCATCATCAAGCAATGTAATTATGGGATGTGATTCCTAGAGTAATAAAGAAGGAAAGTGAGAACATGAGAAAAGTAACATAATTGAACTTTTAGAAGACAACAAAATTCTTTCCCAAATATACTTCTAAAAACACTAAAAATTGAAAATAAGTGAAATAAAGAGTGACTTTCTAGGTAAATACAAAAGCTGTACCATATCAATATGTTCATATAAATAAGATGAGATCAAGTTTAGACAAAACCAGAGTATAATACAAAGGATCATTTTAAACAAAAAATTTGTGTTTTGATTTTGTAAAACCCAAGAATCATGACCTCAAAGTACAAAAGTAAAAATATTAGAAATATAAATAGAAATTAACAATTATTATTTGAAACCATAACATACCTCCCCCAATAATGAATGTCAAATAAAACACACACACATACTCTCACACACACACACACATACTCACATACACACATACTCACACACACACACACAAATTCCCACATACAGTCTCCTTTGCTGAGTAACAGATTATCACAATTAAAGGTACTCAAACAGGTTGCCAATTCTTTCACCAATTTTTAAAATGGGAGGGTCCATATTCTCTGCTCAGGATCTCACACAACTACAATCAAAAAGGCATATCCACCCTAAGTTCAAAGGCAGACCCAGTCCCTTGTGCCCATAAAACTGAGGAGTTTGTTTTCTTACTGTCTGTTAAGAAATGTTCCTTTTCATCTTCTAATCGTCACCTTCAGGTGCTAGTTACTTTCTTTTTTATTAATTCATCATGACTATATTATAAACCTAATCAAGAGAGAGAATTTTCATCATACTCATAAGCCATTCAAGGGGACTTTGTATAATTAAACAGGGTCCTAGAGCCCACTGGACTCTTAGAATTCTACTTACTTACCACTTCTGAAAAGCTTTACATGAAAATGGAATTTTGATATTTGAGAGTAAAGGGATGGCATTATAAGGTTTTATACTGAGTGTGGCAACCCATACTCAGAAAGACAAACGCCACATATTTTCTCTTTTTTGTGAATTCTACCTCCAAATATTTAGATGTGGGTCTATTGCTCGGAGTTAGCAGGAAATATTGGGACCATGGGCTGGGGAAGGAGCCCTAGAGATAAAAGTGGTAGGATATGGATGTTATGAAGGCAGAAAATGGAAACATGGGGTGAAGTTAACTGGGAAGAGAGGAGGGCAAACTAGGCAAGGGGGATGGAGGAAAGACTAATAACATTAAAGAATTTTTGAAAAGCCATAAGGAAATGTTTTATGTTTATTAAAAAAAATACTTACATGAAGTATTTAAATGATACGGTTTGTAGCGAGTTATACCACTTACGGTTATAATGTCCATCATCTCCCCCACCCCCAGCAAGAGTCATAGACTAACAAAAATTCCAACGCAGAACTTTGAAGTAAGGCCCAGCTGCTGAAGACAGCACACACTTGAAGGAATGGAACGTAAAATGATCTGAACGCCTCCTTTCTGGAGACTAACCCTCATGGTACCTGAAGATGCTATGCAGTTAACGATCCTACTCATCTGTAGAGAACCACCACGGCAGTGACCAGCACAACCAGACACCACCAAAAGCACAATGATGGCACACATATATTGGCAAGGACCAACAGCTCTCTAATTGAACCTAAGAGCACTGAGCAGGACGGAAGTCATTCCTGGCGCTCTAAACCCAGCCAACTAATGAGGTCGTGGATCCGAGAGAGCACCTGCTGCTGCCATGTCCCTAAAGCAGCACATTCCGAACTGCTGCCCTTTGACGCACAGTGAGTGCAGCTCTTGCCTCATTCCGGAGGAGTCCTTTAGCTGCAGATGGAAGACCATTACAAATATGGTCACCTAAACAAGACCTACATGACAGCTATGCATGCCAACATCAACCGGGGAGATCCCCCAAGGCTCTGCCACTAGATAAGGAGCTGCAGGCAATAAGGGCCACAGAGAATGGGATGAGCCTGCTGATAGTTTATCCAATCCCAAGCATTCAGCCATAAACAAATACTGAGTAAGTGAACTCAGCAGGCTTTATTCATGCATGTGCATTTGTACATGTGTGTGTGTGTATTATGCAACAATAGCTAAAGGAAAAAGGATCATGAATTTGACAAAGGGGCACATAAGAAGAGTTGCCTAGAGAGAGGGGAGGAAAATAATGTAAATACAGTACTCCTGCATGAAACTCTCAGGAAAAAAATTAACGTTTAATTTTAAAATATTCTACTGCTCCTGGATATAAATTGGACAAATAGTGATTGGATGAACAAGAACACGGTATACAAAATTTACAGATGTGCCAAGAACACAGTGTACAGAAATTATAGATGCACCAAAATTTTCTAAGTATAAAATCATAAAGGAATTACTAAGCACGATATTTAATTAGGCAAGAAATGAATATTTAAAAAGACAACATATTCTAAATAGTTTAAAAACTGAGCCATGGTCCAGAGACAAAATTATCACTAAAATTTTAGATATATATAAAACTTAATTTAGATTATTATAATATTATTAAAGGAGGTCAGGTGTAGCTAAAACTGCACTCAAGGCAAATCTATAAAGCTTTTGTATTTACATTAGAAGAGCAGAAGACAAGGCTTTAAGTTACTGAAGAAAGAAAAAGGAACAACAAGACAATCCCAAAAAAGACAGAAAAGTAAAATACTAGTGCTAACAAATCTGTGAAAAGGGAAAACTTCTAAGACCAACAAAATCGAGGAGTTTAAATGGAAGTATATTCATAGACACATATGACAGAAATACAATGAAAACAAATTTGTTTTCCAAGCTTTCAAAACACAGATGCACAGATTACTTTTTAGAAAACTATAACTAAAAATACCCGAAAAATTAAAGCTTCAATAAGTTTATAACACCCAGTACTGTCTTCTTGCCTCCACTAATGCCCCCAGATACTAATACACAGTACTGGGTGTTATTTCTCAGGCACTCCCCAAACCTTGTTTATTTTTTGAGACAGGGTCTCTCACTGATCTGGAACTTGCCAAGTAGGCTAGACTAGATGGCCAGTGAGTACCAGGTATCAACGTGTCCCTACCTCTCCAGTGCTGAGATTACAATTGTCCACTATTACACCTTGCTGTTTAAACACAATTTATTTTCATGTAAGAGCCATATATCAATTTTAAGCACTTATATCTCATATATTGTACAATAGGATTTAATAAATACTTGCTAATTTAACCCACATAGCAATCATTAGATCATGCAGTAAACTGAATATAGTCACCCCAAATCCATAGGTTGAAACATAATGCTTCAATACGGTAGCCAAAACTAGAAAAAAAATTAAGAGACTTTAAAGCACAGGGGTACAAGTGGGCTTTAGGACGTGCAGTGTTGAGAGGATGGGACCCTTGTGAAGGAGTCTAGTGCTCCCACTGAAAGCTGCTTGATTTTAATGTCTTAGTGCAGAACAAACAGGTGTAGAATAGTATCATTTGTACAATAACTTACATAACTTGATCTTCTTCTACAATAGTGCGTGTCTGTTTGATATGCACTTTCAATGTTAATATAGAGAATTCAAGGTTACATCTAAAATAATTAGAAGAATTCAAAAAAAAGCTGCATACAATATGAGTGAAAAAAACTTATATTCTTATGCAGCATAAATCAAATCAGCATAAATGGTGTATATATATATGCATACATTTATACATATATACATATATAATCATATATATTTAAAAGGCAAACATGGAAAATATAAAACCAAATCAAAGTAACTATGAACTCTTGGAGGAGGAGGATGAAGTGTGATAAAGCAAGTTTTATAAAGATAGTTTTAGATTTGTTAGAATATGAAGACAATAAAGAAAAGGTTAAGATTTGACAATGCTGGTTGGTGAGTACATGGATAATTATTTTATTCTTAATACTTTTATTTTGTGGTTGTTATTTCATAATGTAGCTAATAATTCTTTCACTGGGCTACATAGAAAAAAGTTCCCAGGCAAGGTCAATTCATTCCAGAATAGGATGTGAACACGTGGCTTTGTAAGAGAATGGGGACTGAACCTTAGCTGAACTATTTTCCACCATAGTCTCCTGAAACCCAGCATGTATATATGTCTGGAGATTAACTGGACAATACAAGAACTTCACTGGTAAGATCGGCTCTATGTGGTATTATAGCAAACTAGTGAACTATTTCCGTTAAAATAACAAACTGTTTTGTTTATTTTTTTTAAAAAAAAAAACTACGGACTAAACTGTTTTGTTGTCTGTCCCTGTGGTCCTTCATCTACCATGCCTTCTGATCCTAGACTTTATTATCATTACTCTCTCATGTCTTATACTAGACCTCAGTTTACCCCCCTCCTCTCTTCTCAGTCCCTCCCTCCATTTCCCTCCTTCCTAGATCTGCTCCTCTTTATTTTCCTTCAGAAATGAACAGGCGCCTTAGGGATAACAACCAAATTTGCTATATCAAGTTATAGAAAAACTAGGCACATAGCCTCATATTAAAGCTGGACGAGGCAACCCAAGAGGAAGAAAAGGGTCTCAAAAGCAGGCAAAAGAGTCAGAGACAGCCTCTGCTTCCACTTTTAGAAGTCCACAAGAATACCAAGCTGACATAACAATAATATATATGCAGAGGACCTAGGCAGACCCAAAGAGGCTTCCTGATTGTCACTTTAGTCTCTATGAGCCCTATGAACCCTGTTTTGTTGGTTCTTTGGGCTGTGTTCTTCTGATGTTTTTGACTTCTCTGGCTCCAATAATCCTTCCTCACCCTCTTCTGCAGGATTCCCCGAGTTCTGCCTAGTGTTTGTCTGTGGGTCTCTTTATCTGCTCTTATCAGTTGCTGGATGGAAGCTCTCCCATAACACTTATGCAAGATGTTTGGTTCTATCCTAGGTCTCTGGGCTGTTCAGCCCTTGGCTCCTGGCCAAACAGGTAGGTGTCAGGCATGGTGTGCCTCTCATGGGACTCTGCTTGGACCAGTCATTGGCTGGCCACTCCCACAAGTTCTACATCACCATTGCCCCAGCACACCTCGCAGGCAGGTACATTGTTGCTCTAAGGTTTTATGACTGAATTAGTGACCGAGTCCCATCACTGGAAGCCTTGCCTGGTTACAGAAGATGGTTGGTTCAGGCTCCTTCATTACTGGGAGTATTTGCTCAGGTCACCCTTGTAGATTCCAGAAAGTTTTCCATTGCACTGATTTTTCAAGGAATAAAATCTTTTAGCACAAAGTAAAGAGGCCTAACTTAACATCAGTGCAGCCATGACAGACTGCAAACTAACAGTATTGAGACTAGACTTCACCATTACAATAACCAGGGAAAGCCACAGACTGTACCCTTCGGGTGACCAATCAGAATTGAGACAAAAAAGTACTAGATGCTCCAGAACCTCAAGAATAGCTTACCTAACTTGTATATAGGTTGTCAATTTCCTTACAACAATGCTGGTACTAATTCTTATTTGGCAAGATTTCTGTTACCTAACTCCTGCCCCATCAAGAGTTCAACCCCCATCTGAAACCAGAATTCCCCTACCACCTCTCCCCATCCTTTACTCCTTAAAAATCCTGCCACAGCTGAGCTCAGTGCTCCTCTAGTCCAACCACTATGTCGGAATGAGTGGAAAGCCCAAGTTGGAGTTTGCAATAAAGGTTCTTTGCTTTTGCATACAAACTCAGATGCCTGGTGGCATCTACAGGGCTCCTGATGTAGACTGTAGTGATGTGTGTCCCCCCTCCTTGCCTGTGAATGGATTGGCTGACGCTTGGCTGGCTGTTTTCATCCAAGGAATACTTACTGCAAACTTACTATAATCTCAGTGCAAAAACAAGCCCTGCTTCCTCAAAGCCTATTGTTTAGTTGAGGAAAATTGCAATTATTATCCAGATAAAAATAAACATCAATTAATGATATATTCTATGAAAATAAATCAGGTAATGTAGTTATTGGGGTAACTTAGATCAGAGCTCAGGGCAGATCTCCCTTGGGGGCTGAGGACCAGAAATAATGGGAACACAATATGCCAAGGTCTGGCCTCAGAACTCCTAGACATTCTCCTTGAACTAGAGTACGCTCTTACCCAGGCACCTATTCCCGAAAGCTCTGTCTTTGAACTGGACCTTCCTTTCTCCTTTGATGGCAAGATTCATAAATGAATGAAGATTTTATTAGTTTGCTGCAGTGTTTACCTACATGAGGGAGATTACAGAACAGCACAGCGGACGAGATCTTCAGCTGGGCCTTCAAGGCTGTGACTTAAGCAAGACTCTTAAACACCCTGAGATTCAGATTTCTATCCTTTAGAGATCGTTACAAACCAAACAATCACCAAGATAGTCAAGCAGTGATATCTCCCTCCTTTAATCCCAATACGTGGGAGTCACATGTCTTTAATCTCAACACTAGGGAGATGGAAAGAGGAAGGGATGTGACTGAGCAGAGAAAGGAATATAAGGTGGGAGGAGATGGGAGCTCAAGGCATTCAGTCTGAGGATGCCTGGACACAGGCTCTTGCCCACTTTGGTCTGAGGATTTGGTAGAGGTAAAACATCTCTCTAGGGACTGGTTCCTTTACTTTTCTGATCTTTCAGCATTTACCCGGGTACCTAACCCCTGGCTTTTATTATGAAGACCAATTAGAATTGGCTCTACACTACTGTTTTTGATCTATATTTTAGAATATAAGTGTTGTCAGAGAAAGGCTCCGAAGTGGCTGTCTCTTTTGTTTGTCATCAACAGTGCACTTGTGCACAGTGAGCAACTCAGTACTCACTGGCTCTGGGAATAAAAGCTCACACTTCCATGCCTTAGTTTCTTTTCTGCTGCTGTAATAGAACAGCTTGACAGAAGCAACGCAGGGGAGAAAGGGTGTACTTCATCTCACAGCTGAAGAAGACAGTCATCGGGGAAGTCAAGGCAGTCAGAGCTTGAAGCAGTTGGTCCCCAAGACATCCACAATTGGGCAGATTCTGCCCTGACTTCTTCCTCCACCAGTGAAGTCCAGCATCCCATCTAGGGAATGGAGCCACCCTCAGTGGTCCAGTCTTCCTGTCTCAACTAGCACAAACAAGATACACGCTCAGAGGTGGGCTCCAGAGCTTGTCTCTTGGTTGATTTTAGATCCAGTTAAGTTGGCAACCAAGATTAACTGTCACAAATGAACAACCAAAGTTGAACTTTATTGATCTTGGTTGTGTTCCAATCTCGATTGCATAATTATTATTTTTCTCTTTAAACACATTTCAAGCACTTTAAGGATCTAGGCTGTGTTTCACATCACTTCTGTATGACCCCTGTCATGCCTAAATAAAAATTGGGCATACTTGAATTCTCAAAAAATAAGAATCCAGTAATTGCTTAACTGACTGTTTCCCAAGATTTTGCAGACTAAAGCCAGAGCAAGAGAGAAAAATGTATCATCTGAGGGTTTGCAGTTCTTACATACTTGTGAAAGTGAGGTTTCGAGTCCGAGAAGAAAGCAAACTATGTCACCGAATGCTTGTAGTCGATGAGTAGAACCCAAGCCTGCAAGCAGGAGAGCTGACTCGGGCCTCAGCTAAATGCTGCTTCACTTGGAGACTAAATTGTGCTGTTGTAATGACAGAGAAATATTCACACTGACATAGAGTGCGCCCTCTGTCCAAAGAGGTTTAGAGGGATAGCCATCCTGAAGAATAGAAGTTTCTGTATGGCACAAATATACACGGGAGGCACAGGAGTTAAGGACTTCTGACCCAGGAGACTGGCCTAATGTGTCTGCTTCACTTGTGTGCTTAGTCATTAGGATTTTCCATCAATGTAAACAGCACCTGTCGAGCAGGCAGTGCTCAGCCAGGCTGCTTCAGGCACAGAGGTCCACATTCCTGTTTTAGGACTCAGGATAGAATGAAAGGTGTTTCTCTGAGGTGTCTACAGTACAGTGACCAAGCGATGCTTTTTGAAGTGTAGACCTAGCCTACACCCACTGGCTCAGAACTGGAAAGCCTCCTGCAGCATACTGACATTTGATCTCAGGTGTTCTAGGAGAAAGATCTAGAGATTATCACTGTTGGTGACAATGAAAGTGTAAGTTTTGAGTAAGAAAAAAAATGAGAGAGGACATGAGATACCACCTTGGTGTGGGTAAGAGCTGAATGGCAAGTATTTAAGACTCCGGGTATCAAGTGGCCTCTAGGTAGATTAGCCAGCCCCAGTATTATTGCATAAAAATAACTAGAAATAATATGTAACCTAATGGGTGTTGTTAAGTACCAATAAAACTTTATCTCATATAACAGTCAGATATGGCCTACAAATTGTACTTTACCTCTCCTGTGGTTTATCATAGGAAAACAATAGGTAACACTTATTAGGCTCATATTCAAACCTAAAAGAACATGAGTTGTGGAAATGTATGTGCTTGTGTGTTTTTGTGTTCATGCATGTTGGAGAAACATATTTCAAAAGATGAATAATATCTCCTTAAGAATATTTAATTTACTCTAGATTCTCTAAATGTCCCACTAGTCTACATATAATTAGTTAGATATTTTTTTCTAGTGAAATCTCTTTATAATCAGAAAATAATTTAAAATTAAGTGAGAGATGGAGAATGGGGTTCATTTGGTTGGCTGACTGGAGGAAGGCCTGGTATAATTCCCAGCACCGTGTAGAGTAGCAGTGGTGGTACATAACCACAATCCCAGCACTCGAGAGTCAAGAAAAAAAAAAAAAAACAAAAACAGAAGTTCAAAGTCATCTTCAGTCTCATGGAGCAATCAAGGCTAGATGATTGCAAGGCACCCAGCCCCAAAAGGTGACTAGATTTGAAAAGATGGGAACCAGTTGGTTCTTATATTGTTTGGGTTCCAGCAGAACAGTTCTGCTGGGAGTTTGCAATGCTTTTTATATTAAGAGCAATCAGGACCCTACAGTGCCTTGTTGGTAAAGGGAAAACTCACTCAAGTCCTGCTCATTGGCGTAAGCGAAATTGAGATGGAGCGAGACCAGGGCAATTCAGCAGTTAACTGCAGGAGCGTTACCCAGCGGTCCTCATTTCCGTGATTTTAATAATAATAAGTGAAACTAGGAGTGTTAAGTTGCACTTTCTACTTCAGTAAAAGAGAGTGATAATTGTGCAGAGAATAATTTTATGGATAAAGTGTGCCCTGTATTGTAAAAGATTAGAATAAAGTACTCTACTACACAATGTCTTAGCAGGTGCAAGCACTTACCTGAGCAATTAAAATCTTCTTAATATACAAATCACAGCCAATGAGACTGCTGGCATGACAGAATAGATCTTTCAGGACACAATGTGTTTGTCTAAAACAGGATTTTTTTTTCCATCCTGGCTTTATTTATTTATTTTTGCTAGCAATCATTTGTAGATCTTTTATTTGAAAAGGAAAATTGACCAAACATGGATAATTTGCTCCAAATATACCCGAGCACACTCATTCCCTCACAAATCCATTCATACCACAAAAAGCTATTACATACTGACTATGTATGAGACACAGTGCTGGGTGCTGGGAAAAGCTATTTTGGGGCCAGTGGTAATCAACTTCCCCCCACAAATAGAGGGAAGCACTTCTAGATGGTTCAGAACTGTCAGTCTGGCAAATCTGGCCTTCTGAATTCTCTCCAGATCCTTGGCACTCTAGTCAACTTGTTCAACTCCCTCCTAAAGGACAGTGTGTCCAAGACACTAGTTTCCATAACAGAAGGGCTAATCCTCTGCAGGTAACAACTACAGAGATGTCAGATGGGAACCATGTCAGTATAGGTGCCGCTTCCTCTCCTCCGTTAGTGATATACCACCATCCAAACTAGCTTTTGCCTTCATGAGTCATACAAACTGTTCATACTAAAGTCATCAATGAACTGTCCCTGTCCCAGACCAGCAGCAGCTTATCAGTGGCACTTGCCAGGTGGCCATGCCTGCTGCTTCATCGTCCCTAGTGCCATTTCCTCAGCACTCAGGGCACCCATGTCCTTCAGTTGGCACTTTCTCAGTCAACACTTTGATTCTTGTCTTCTTGACCTTTGTCAATACTCCAGAGTTACTCCTCATTTTTGGCCTCTTCTCAATCAGTAAATAGACCTATTTGTGTGGTTTACATGTTGAATTGAATGAGGAAGACTCTTGAGTTTTTGTTTTCAGCCTAGGCTGGGTCCTAAAGCCTATATTATTTGCCAACAAGTTTACTTGACACCTTTAGCTATATGTTCAAAGCTACCTCAAATATGAAATGTCACAAACTGATCATCATAAAACTAGCACCATCGACTTCTCCATCTCTTAATTGCAAAGTCATCATTCAGTTGACTTGTGAAAAAACATGGCTTCATATATATATATATTTTAATCCTTGGTCCCTTTCTTTCTCTTAGACTTTTCGCTCAGTCTATCAACAAATTCTCTTGGCTCTACTTCCAAAGTAGACAGAGCCAAATTTCCTCTGACCACTCCCACCGGTACATAAATGTCTAACTCCTATCATCTCTCAGTTGGACAACTGCCATGGCCTCTGGCAATAATCCTGCATATCAAGGGAGTACTGAGACTGTATCATCTCCAATTCTTCTTGACAGTGCAGAAATCAGTCCGGGCCTCCCCAAAAGGTTTTAGAGAACATGTTAACAATATTACAGCTTTGATAGGCAGAGAAAATAAAATAGAGTAGTTTGGCCTCTTAAAGCACTAGGAGATTTACAAGAAGTATTTAAGGCTTGCTTAAATGACATTTCATCAATGCCGCAATAAGTCATTCTTTATATTGCAGGCCTGCTTTGGGACTCATTTGTTAATATTTTAAAGAGAAGGGTGGGAGTAGAGGTTATCCAGATTTACATAAATCAAATTTGCCTGCATATTTAGGGCTACGTTTCTTTTGCCCTAAGACATTATTGGCAATTAAGAAATGACCACAAGTGGGTTGCCTCTCCTGGAGCAATTCTGGCTTCTACACAGTGTCACGATGATGACCATGCGCACAGGAGATTTTTGTTGCTAAGGGGAGTAGATGTGTGGTTTTTTAAGAGCACTGGCGGAAGAAGAGCAGTGACTTGCAGGATGTTTGAATGCTCCTCAGATTGTCTCTAAGGCAACTATGAAGGTTATGACTGTCATGTGACCCTAGCTTTAAGGCACAAAAAACAAAACAAAACAAAAAAACTCGTACAAATGTTTGCTAATCGCTATGTAGACAATTTTATCCAGGATTTAATCATCCAAAAACTAAACTCAATAATGCATGTGTTCCATAAACTCCATCCCTAAAAACCGAGCTGTATCAGTAGTGTAGGCTTGGGGCTCTGCAGTACAGTGCTCAATTGGTTGTGGCCACCAATTCACAGCACAATCCTTCCAGGGCCTCTCTGCCACTCTGAACTTCTGTTTTCACATATATAAATGGGGAAAATGGGATTCTAGCATGCAGTATGCCTTATTTTCTTCTTAAGCTTTTCTGGTGAGATAACATGAAAATACTTTAAAAACCCAAACCATCCAAATATAAATGGATATTGTTGCTGGTGTTATTAAAGCTGCTTTAGAGAGTTTTGTTTAAAGTGTTTTATAGATATAGATATCATTTCAGAGCTTAGAAACAAGCTTTATTTCATGTATGCCCCACCCATACCAATAAAAAGCCACGAGGAAATTAACAATTTGCCCACTTTATCAAAAGTGCCTTGCTTGCTATCACACACAAAGCATAATAATTAAAACCAAGAAAGAATAAAAGTCCCACACAGAATTCCCACTCGGTGCATGTTGGAGGCCTTGGTGGGGTTGGCACTGCTGTTAGTAGGCAAGCCTCAACTAAAGAACCAAGGGGTGATAGTGTGGCTTCTTTCTGTTTATGTCATTAGGGAATGAAGCCAATGGGGAGATTTCTCCTGCTCTGGCAGACAATGCAAGAGGCAGGCTAGGTCTCATGCTGCCTCCAGTTCATCTGACCTACCATGTGTTCACGCAGCTGCACCGGCCTTGAGAAGGAGCCTTAACTCTTCCTCTGAATGAGGGTTTTAGGACGTGGGGAAGTCTAGTCAGTTCTCAAAATAAAGCACCTCAAAATTCAAATAATGAATAATGGGAGTGGATAAATGAATAACTAAGCATCCCCATAACTGCCTGAGATCATTCTAAAGTGCATCACCACTAAGAGAAGCCTCCAGAAGGATGGAGTTCCAATCCCCTGTGGTGGTAATTTGCTCATTAGCATCTTTCTAGCCTTGTTGGCTCTTGTGCAGTACTTGGAATGATCTTCCAAGCTAGAAGCACCCAAGGCTTTTGTTGTAGGGAATGCTTTTAAGGAAACCCAAACAACAGCAGCAGGCTTTGGGATCAGGTACATTCTGAATATTGCTCAATCCCATAGTCCTTTCTGTTCTTGAGCAAGCACCTGAAGTGTTATGAAGTTAATTGCTTTCTCTGTAAATACAGGAAAGAGAAACTGTGCCTCCTTCAAGGAGCTACTGTTAGGATTTAAAGACTGTAAAACAAACATAGACAGTTGTGACTGTGGCTGTTAAGGGGTGCAATGCTACCCTGACAGACTCTAAGAAAATCTCAAGGTCTGGCAACACTAAGTGTTGGTGAGATTCTGCGCATAAAGAAAAAGCTTGTCCTTTACTCTCAGATTAAAGTGCTGCTCTGAGCTCACCAATTCAGCCACGTGTGTAAGGCTCAGCAGTTCCTACACTGAGAATAAACCACAGAGCCTCATCTGTTTGATCAACCAGGCTACATATACAAGATTATTCATGGTAGCACTGCTAATTACAATAAAAATATAGAGATAATTCAAATGCCTCCAGTACAAACGAATGGTGATGTGCCACAGAGTTCCACGCAGCAGTTAAAATGGATGGGTTATTATGATACTTAATCAAACGGATGTCAAAATCCAAGCAGGGTACCCAAAGCATGCCATATGACATGATAACAATAGGAAACTTTCAAAAGATACCATTAATTCTATATGTTCTCTGTGGTCTCCCACTGGTGAGTTCAAAGTAAAATTGTGGGTGCAGCAAGTGAGGTGAACCTAGGAACTGGTTCTATCACTTTAACCAGCTGGCTGAGCCTCCTTGCATAGGGTACCTCTTAGAGTTCTCAGCTAGGATCACTGTTACAGATATCTGAAAGCTAGGAGAACACGGCTTGGGGTGTTAGTAGGTGTAATCCCTTCTGAGGACTCTCAATTTGTAAGTGTCATCTCTTTGGTCTGCACCTCTCTGAGTCCTGATTTCCAGATATAAGGGATTAAGACCCAATTCTGATTTGTTATTGAATGACTCCCATTTTGGTTTAGTTTCCTGTTTAAAGACCCTACTTCCCAACATGGTCACATTCTGAGATTAAAAGAGTTAGGACTCTAGCATAAATATTTTGTAGGGAGGCATTAATATCATTATTCAGCCCGTATTTCCCAAATAGAATAATGCCAATCATATTAGTAATTAGGAATGCCCACAAGAAAACATCACAATAACAAAAGAATTCTGTAATTACCAAAGCAATGGAGGCTGCCCTCAGTGTAGGACTCTTGTTATTCCAGCTCATGCTTCAGATGGCCAGAATTTCTTGTCGAGCTCTGTAGTAGACAAACAGCAACGGGTGAGTATTGTCACAATCTGTGATGGAGTCATAGGGGAATGGAGGTCAACCCTTTCTTCTAAGGTACTTCTGGCTATGGAAGTCACCTGGACTTCCAGATTGTAACCGAGCATCTAACTGTGGGGTGGCTCTCTTTTGTTTATGTTTGGGTACAGCCTCTGTGACAGGGGATCTGAGTCTGTTTCTAAAACACATGGTGGCAATTTGTGGCTGTGTCCCGCCACCCACGTTGTGTGGGGGCCACCATATGGAATTAGAGCCATCGTATTTTTCGTTGCTGCTGGAGTTGCCCCTCTGGCTGTGCTGATGTGGGCCTGCTGTTCTGCCAGCATCACAGGAGCACTCTGTAAAGCAGTCTGGTTCACTCGTGAAGGCTGATGAGAAGAAAACAGGAGTCTACATCAATTGACTTATTCCATCGTCACCCTCCAAAAGAGCTCACAACTCTCATGGCACCAAAGGTACAAGAGATGGGGGAAATCTGGCTCCCTGATGTTGTGCAAAGCCCTACTGGCATAGATACCAAAGAGTTCTTCACTCTTTGCACGTCTATATTTTGCCTGGCCATGCCCTCCCAAGGGATCCAGTGACAACTCAGAGAAATCCTGGCCTTTCTTATCTGGCTTCCCGCATCTCCTTCTCCTTGATGCCAGAAACCTGCGGAGCTGAATTCCTTCTTATTAATTGAAACAAAGAACACAATCCCCTCAAAAAGCAAGGTCCAGCCTATACCCACCCCACCTAGACAAACTAAAACTAACTTTAGCTCTGTAGAATCCAGATCTACCAGTGAACTCTCATTTGACCTGTGCAGTTCTTAACGCTAGCGGAAATGCCTGAGACACGCTGCTTGTCTTCCTGACTCACCCCCTGTAGGTGTTCCTCCCCTAATCACATCCTTATCTGAGTGTCACTGAGATGTCTACACTTTCCTTGGTGTTCTTAGCCTGGCTTCAATGGGAAAGCGTATGTCCGTGGGCAGCGAGACCCTCAGCACTGTCGCTGCTGGGTCCTTCTCCCACCGCCCACACTGCTCTATGACCCAGCTGCACTCATGATGCATCGTGCCATCACCCTCACCGCTTACAGCACAAAAGCTATTTAGCCAGTGCCTGCAACCCTTCAGCCTGCAATGCCTTGACAGCAGAGGTTATAGGAAAAGAAAGAGGAGAGAGAGAGAGATGAGGATAGAGAGGGAGACTGGAGAGAGAGAGAGAGAGAGAGAGAAGGAAAGAACAATGTGCAATCGGTACTGCATTAGAGATGGAAAAAGTACTTAAAGCCGGCAACATTCATCAAGACTGAATACATAAATGCCACATTTTGAATAAGCGAAGCAAAAGACAATGACAAAGGAAAGGCGCGTTGCTCCAGGAAGCTCCATCATTTTCATTTGCTGCTGTCAGGAACCTGTTTTTTCCCTCTCGCTCTATCAGCCATTATAGCATTAATGAAGTAACCTCACATAGTTATTGACTGGCTTGTCAGAGGCCCTGCCTGATCCCTTAATAGAAACCATTGGTCTTCAGTTAAAAATGGGGTGAGCGGGGAGGTGCTACGGGCATGTGCTGAATTTCAAGTGCACTCCTGAGGTTATCAAAAGCCATGAAATGCAAATTATTATATTTTTTAAACACACAGATTTCATGCGACCGAGCATATAAAATTGACTAATATTGTACTTTATGCATGCCTTATAATGTTTCCAAATATGCTCTGCATATGTTCCTCTCTCAGAAACTTGTGGGTGGTATTTGAATAAGCAGAGGTAGGGCGAGTTCTGTTGGGTTTCTTGACTTTCTGTTTTCGGAGCTGGCTCCTTGGCTTGCGGGACCGTCAGGGTGGTGCACTACCTCTTCGCAGGACAGTACCCATCCATTGTCTGAATCTCAGTTTGGATCAGAATCACCTGTCTCCCGTGATTTTCTTTCCCCATCTCAAAGGATCCAGCCTCCCCAACCAGGTAATATCATTTACTGGCAGTCCAGACTGGCAAGGAAGTCTAAGGAATAAATTCTTGCCCGGGAAGGCAATAAAATGGAGAATTATCCTTGCAGTAGAGATTTAATCCCCACCCCATGACATCACAAAGGAAATGTGTCCCAACAAAAGCTCCACGAAACAGAGAAAAGGTTAAAAAAAAATTGCGACACATCCAGGACACAAACCTTGGAAAGTTGGTCGTATTTCTGAATCAGAAAGAGCAGAGACAATGACACCAGGTCAAGCTTGAGGGGGCCTGCAAGAGGCACTGATAAGATGCACAGCTAGCTTTGTTGTGGGCACCGTGTGCTGGCTGCATATTGGTGCTTAATGGGATCATCTTCCCTGTACAAAGCTGTGACCTTTCTCTGCTTCCCTGGGGAGGAAGCCCGGTGTCTGTGCCTGTTGATGCGCATGATGCTCTCCAAACTGGCTCCTCGTGCAGCAGATAGGAGCATTCCTCACCTGTGGGACTGTCCAAAAACGACGAACAAAATCCAAAAACTCCTTGTCTGAATAGTTGGTGCTCAAACGCCTCGTGACCCCGATGCACCACCACGAGCTGCATCTCATGCTTTTGTACACAAACAAGCTATAAATCCAAAATGTGCTAGAATTCTTTACCTATGCATGAAAGACCTATGTTTTAAAGACAGAGGCACCAAATGAATAATGGCTATTTAATTTCCCTAGGTTTGAAACAGCCTAGAGAAGAACTGATCATACTTAAGAAACCTGGAGAAAAAATGAAAATGTGTCTCCTTCTGAGACTTTTGTTCTCTTATAGGCTGAATTCTTCTAAACAAAAATATACTATTATAACATCTTTCCATTTGTCAGCAAAACTGTTAAGGGTGAATTCTTCAGGATCTCTAGCATAAATGGTGGGCAGCTCACGATCCAGTGTGGAATATACAGTAATATACAATATACAGTAATATACAATATATAGTAATATACAATATACAAGAATGTATAATATACAGTAATATACAATATACAGGAATGTACAATATACATTTATATACAATATACAGTAATATGCAATATACAGTAATATACAATATATAGTAATATACAATAATGCAGAATGTACAGTGTCCTAGGAGAACAGCCATTGGCCTGAGACAGGAAAGTCAAAGCTTCCCAACCAAAAGCTGAGACTTGAAGGAATGGGTTTAATCAGTAAAGGTAGCAGAAAGGGAAAGGAGAATTCAATGCTAGGTGTTCAAAGACACTGTGTATGTAAGATCACGTGTTCAAGAAACAAAATCGAGCTGCACGATGAGAGTGTGGACTGTGAAGATGGAGGTCATAGCCAAGGCCATGATGGAATGGGCCCCTATGGTGAAGCACTAGCCTTGAACTTGTTCCTTGGGGCACTGTGAAGTTCTGGACCACCACATCACAGAGTGTGCCCATCTTATCAGACTTGTGCGGCGAGCCTGGTTTGACGTGCAAGGAGTGAGCAGCAAGGCTGGAGGAAGGTCAGGCACAACTATGGCTGGTGAGAAGCCAAAGTGAGGGCAGCAGCTGAAGGGGAGCTTCATACTGATGAGGCTGACTTGGGTGATGCGAATGGACTCTCGGGGAGAGAGTAGAAGGAAGCAGGTCTAGGAGGGGAGGCAACCTCCTGCATTTCTTGCTGAGGCGACTGGACACTTGCTGGTTTCGTACAAAAGGGAATATGAGGATCATGTTTACATGAAAGAAAATGAAGAGATCTACTTAATCAGGTTAAATATTAGTCACATCAAGCACCAAGTGGAAAAATATGGTCAAATCTGAAAGGCAGAAATAAGCAGGGCCTGCCGCCTGCCTCACCCACCCCCATCAGGTGTTCTCTCTCTGTGAGGAAGGGCTCCTTCTGGCCCAAAGTGCTGAGTGATCATGCAGCTGAAAACTGCTAAAGAGTTTGCAACACAATAGAAGCCATCTTTGAAATGTGCACCTCGATTTTTCTCGTTTTTACTCCACTTATATCTTAAAAATCCGTGGCACAACTTTCACCCGGTGCACTAATAGTTATGAAAGAGAAAAGAAGAAAATGGCTCCCACTTCCTGCATCCACTTTGCAGCTCACAAAGCACTTTCCCAAATGTAAATTACCACACTGAGCCTCCCAAAGGAAATGCCTTTTGTTCTGTTTCCAGGCTCTGCCTTGACATAGATTGCCAGCCTTCCTCTGAAGGGCCCTTGTCAACCTCCATGGCAGCTTGCTAGCTGAGCCCCAGAGTCTGCTGCCTGCTAGGAATGGGCTCTACACACAGCCGCCAGTAAAGAGTGAAACGGAATTTGAATGTCCAAAAGATCCTGTCTGGCTTTAGTTTCTAGAACTCTAATAGAAAATTTGGGGGATGTTGAACTTGTACTGCCTTATTTGTAAACAAGAAACACAAATAGTTAGGGGGAAAGAAGTGCAGGCTGTGTTAGAAAGTCCCAAGAGGGAGAGGAGGAATTTCCGTGGGTGAGAAACACCCGGGCAGTGCTGCCTGCCAGCTGGGAGAATTAAGCAAGCGAACACGGAAGGAATCTGGGCATTGACCTGAACCCACCCAGCAAATGTTCCATGTTTCTCAAGCCATTAGGTAAAGGAGAAGCTTGTGGTCCACTGTGTGTTCTGACCCATGACCCTGCCAACAAAAATCATGAAGAAGGCAATCGTATTTTCATCTGGTCAACATGAAGGGGTGTGATCACTTCTTTTTCTTGCTTTTTGTTGTAGGAGCCGGCCATGATAAGCAAAATATGAACAGATGACCCAAAGGAAGCTCTTTACTTCTTCCAACCATTATTGTAATGATTTCAGCCACATAAGGCCGACACTTCCAGGTTCTAGGGGCTGCGCATGTGCAGACAGGCCCTCAGGCAGAAGTGCCTAAGGGGCCTCGTGTGACCCGCTAATGACATCAGCTAAGCCCTTGCATGTATGGGTGGTTACATCATCCACGTATGACTCAGCTCTGCGCACATACGTGAGCACCGTCATCTGCATATGACGTAGCCATGTCAACCCCCTATGCGCATGCCCTAGGCAGCTTTTAAAAGCTGGGCCTGCCATCTTCCTCCCTCTCTCTGCACACCGACTTCACCAGGCCTGTACGCACCCTCTCTAATAAACTCCTAAGTGGGTTTGTTCCGTGTTCTGTGTTTCCTCCTCACTCGCACCAGGTAATTTCAATTATCACCTGCCAGAGTAGGACTCAGCCATGGATAAGTGTAATGGAGGCCTGAGTCTCAGTAGTTTCCCCGGAAGCAATACTTGGTTGCAGGAAGAACCACAAACTAAGATGACCTGAGCACCACCCAGAACAGACCATCCAAAGGAAATGCCTAACGTTCCAACCACAGTAGAGAGGTTGCCAGCATACACTCGCCAGGACACCCCTAGATAAATGTCAGCCAATCAGGGGTCCTGAACCTCAGAAACCCCTCCCCCCCACCTTCACTGTGATAAAAACCCAACTCTAACTGAGCTCGGGCCTCTCCATTTATTCCAATACGTTGGACTTGTGGAGAGATTGAGTTTGCAAACTTGCATAAAATGAAGGTTCTTTGCTTTTACACATAGGACTCAGTCTCCTTGTTGGCTTTTGGGGGACTTCACGGATTTGGGCATAACATTTGTGACTTCAAATTGAGTAACTAAGAGCAGAGAGTTAAAGACTATAGAAGTGGCAGAGGAAGGGAAAAGATAATTTTAATAAAGACTGGACAGTAATAAAATCTGAATAGTGATAGATAATCTTTTAAATAGGAATACACACAATACCCACACACCCGTATGACACATATAATGATTTATATGTGCAAAGGTCCCTTACAGGAATGCATATGCACAATCAGTCTTTCTTTACATGCTAACACACACACACACACAAAGAGCAGCACATAGAACCATACATACGCACACAATTGCTCAACCACATACAGGCACAATCCATTTGACTTAGGCATTACAGATGGCTCTGCCCACAACGGACTGGTCAGGAACAGCAAGGTGCCTGGTTTCATCTTGCAGAGCAGTGGCTGAGGTTCCTTGAGATGTGGTCTCTCCAGCTCCACCTCCCTTGTTTGTTTCTCTTAGTGTGCTGTTCCCAGGATTTCACCATGTCTTCTCACTGTTTGTGAAGGAACACAGACCAAAGCTCTCTTCCTCTTAGGAGTAGAGAAGTGACTAGTCCACAGAGTGCTCTCCTTGAGAGCATAATTTCTGCTTTTTAAAATGTGCTTAGGTGCCCCGGAATCTTTCTTCTGCTGGAGAGTTGTTCGGGGGCACTGTCACTACCGGTCCCACGTCTCGGGCAGACCAGGCTTCTCTGGTCACCTAGTACTAATGTTCAGGACCACTGCTTCAGATGAGCGTCTGCGACCAGACCAAAGAGGAGCTCAAGCCGAAGAGAAAGTAAACTAAATGCCCAGAGCTATCCCTAGACCTGAGTGTCAGCCAGTCTCACACAATCCGTAGCGTATTTTAGTGTGCGGATGAGCCATCCTTTCTTCTCTGTCTCTCTTTGCTTTTCTTTTTTAAGGATTCTGGAGATACAAAATAAGAAGAATTCAGTCAGCTCAGGAGGGCATCTGCTTATACTACTAAGAGAAGGTCAAAGGGCACAAAGCCCAATCAGGCAAACTTACGTGTGTGTGTGTGTGTACGAACAGAGGGATATATCCTGAAATATCCAAATGCATAAAGACTGGGTTATTGGAAACTCTAACAGACACAGCACTATGGGAAAATTACATAATCTGTGTCAAGATTTATCACCACTGTACTCTATGTACTAGGTTAAAATCATACACCCCAGCAAGGCCTCTGAGGGTTAGAACACCAATTCGCATGGCAGGCATTTCACAGCGTAGTACACAGTTTCAGACTGAGCCTTTAATCCACGAAATCATTAAATCCTAGCCTTCTGCTGATATGCATATAAAAACATTCTGCCAAATGAATCTACTTCCCATAGCCATCCAAATACTGCCACTACACAGGAAAGGGTAGGAATCAGGAACCTTCTATGGCTCACAGGGGTACAGTTTATCAAGAGGAGAAAGAGAGTTTGTGCAAAGCAAGAAAAGGAACTATTGTGTTGGATTGATTTAAGACTAAACGTATGCTGTCAAAAAAAAATAGATTTTTCACCTGTCAGGCAGTCATTCTTACAAATGTATGCTATGGGTACTGATTAGTGAAATGCTCTTTTCTGGTGAATTATAATATAACCCTGTGCTTCCTTGCTGTTCATCTTCGAGGTCCCCCTTTTGTGCAACTCACTCATACACTGCTGCAGTTTCTAGGGAAAAGGTTAAGAGACACATTCACAGGAAAGTAGAATTGATCTTTCGAAACCATCGAGTGGGCTTTCAGTGAAAAGAGACAGACAATGCCCAGCAAAAACAAAGAAACTTCTGCATGCTGTGGAGGTTGTCAGGACAGAAGGCACCAAGTTCCGTTTTCATTGAATAGACACAGGAGAGCAAGCTCTCGACACCAGCACTGACATTTCTCAGAAATACTTAGGATTTGTCATCAAGCCACATATTTGCCAAACAAATTGTCTGGTTTTCTCTTTTTGCTTTAAAAAAAAAAAAACAAAGCAAGAAACAAAAACAAAACAAAACAAACAAACAAACAAAACAACAACAAAAGAACAGATGCCATTGTCCTAGATGGAAATGCAATTTTATGGTAAAAATGGCAGCATGAAAACACAATGAAGGTGAAAACATCTAAGCGCAAAAGAAACAAAATAAATAAATAAACAACTGCGTGACAGCCATTTCTAAGGGCCTGAGTATTAGTGACAGAGTGATTTCAAAATCTGCAACAGGTCTACTGAACGCCTCTTGTGAGAAAGCCCTGCAAACAACGCGAGGGTCTTTAAAGGTGATTTGTTTTTATGACACTTTTTTTTTTTTAAACTTGGAGAAATTAGTGACAACAGCAACAAAAATCAAGGGCTATTGACATCTTGTCGCTGAGACGCCTAGCTGGCATGGTTTCACAACCTTGTTTTCCTTGGTTACAGGCAGGGTAAAATACAGCTGGCAGTTGAGAAGTGGCAGTGTGGTCTCTGGAAATTGTATTCTAGAGTATTCACCAAATGAATTGTTTCTTTTTATTAAGCCGGGAAACCATGGAGCACAGGAACGACTTTGCACGTGTTAAAGGAAACGCCAGGGAGCCCCACCTCCAAGCCTGTCACTCTCAGGGAGATATCACTGGGCTGTAATTTTGGAGGCATCCCTCTGTCTGTTTGGACAGAATCAAGGGCTCATGTCAAGAAGCTGCCCTTCTACTCTTTCTACATAGTCAGAATTGAGAAGTGATCAAACGAAGGGAAGAACACATTTGTTTTATCTTTTTATTTGAAAGTACAACTGAACATTAAAAAGGAAATGATGAAATCAGATCACTGAATCACAGTCATTTGCTTAATGGTAAATGAAATTCTGTAGGCAATGAGTGTGTGACAACCTCTATTGGAGACTGTTCAGGCCAGAACAATGCATCACAGGGCTGCACTCCATGAGAGACGCTGGCTGAGGCGGACTGAGGGAATGCAACCAGGACGGGTCTGAGCTGCTAAGAAACTTGGGCTTCAGCCAACATAGGTGTCAGAGAACCCTGACTGTGCCCAAGCTTCTTCAGCTTTCCTGAAAGACTGGCTGTGTCCCCGTCCCCATCCCGGCTGCAATGGTCTCATCTATATGAGTCATAATAGCTATAAAAGACTTCGTTAAACTTGCCAGTCAATTTTTATTTCAGATTTCCTCATAACTAGTTTCTGAACTCAGATCATACTACGCACAGTGTTGGCTGGAGGTATCCAGGTGACCGAGAAAACAGGTGTGTGCTACCTTTGTCAGTCACAACCCGGATGTCAGGTGCCCCCTCGTGCACACTGGGGAGTAGAGATGTAGTTGCCTACAACACAGTCTCCTTCAGTGACAAATTCTTGGATGTTCTTTGTCGGACCAGAAGTACTTAAGAAGCTAGGGCAGTCAGAGCTGGGGAAGAAAGAGGTAGCCACAAGAAGAGCGCCAAAGAGTAAAATAAGCCCATAAGTTTAAAGAAAGAAAAGATAACACCAAGAAAGAACTTTGAGGCATCAGCAAGAGGGCTCTACACGAAAAAGGAATGAATATAAATTCAGCGTGGAGAGTAAAACCCGTGTGTGGGGTCAGGGCAGGAAGACCATAAACACGCGGTTAAGGGCAACAGAGCCAAAGCAACGATGGCTGAGTAGGAGAGCACACAGGTCCTCTTAGGTCCCCATTTTACACAGAGTAGAGCCCCGCCCCCTACGGAAAAGGGGGAGAAGAGGCTCTATTCAAGTGGAGGATTATTAAACAGCCATTTGAATGCAGGGGCCTAAAAAGCCATTCTTAGTAATATTTTTTGCTTTTTTTTAATTAAAAAAAAAGAAAGCTTTAACTCTCTGCTTATCACTCGCAGGCTGAATTGGTTTGATCCAGAGAGGCGGTTATGCATAAGAGCAACCACTCTCTATTGAATTAGGGAATCTCTCATGCAACGCATCTCACCAATTACAAGGTAGGGATGCAATTCTATGATTTATCATACATTATACTGTTAAGTAATATTGCATTATAGATACAATTTGTACCTATCTCCCCGCAGATTAGAGAGGTGGCACATGAAGAGGGGATCATTAAACACAGAGCAAGGGCAGGGGCCAAGCTCTTCTCTTTAACAAGCCGCTCCAAGGACCTCCTCTCTAATCCATGGAGAGAAAGGAATAAATTGCTCCAGTAGCTCATTCCACATCGTGCACTTTGAGGTTGGGGGTTTTAGTTAAACCAAGAGATACAGGAAAACATCATTTCTCTGTGGTCCAAAGCTCTCCTACTTCAGAGCCTGATAAAAGGGTACGAAAAGAAGCAACTTTGGGGGTTATTGGGACGATCCCTCTCTTTGTAAAGGGGATGCTCTTTCTTATACATGCATAAAGGTGTATCGTGGGCAGGGGATGGTGAGAGCATGGATGAGCATCACAGCTGAAAGATAAATAAATCCACATCCTACACAAGCAGCATGCATCTCAGCGTTTGGACTTAAGTGAAGTCAGACGACTGGAATTCAACTCCTGGACTCCAACATGTATATATTACGTTAGAGTATTGCCGCCTATTAAAAAGAAGATGCAAGCCACTTAGGTCATTTGACATAGTAGCTTTACTTCAAAGGATAAAAAGAAACAGGGGAAAATATTTTAATACCTTATTTAACCAATTATATCCTAGAGACTGTCATTTCAAAATGCAACTGATGTAAAAATTGTCAACAACCGGCCCACCCGTATCTCACTTCACACTGACCTGTTTCCCAGAGTCCCGTAGCCACTGATGGCCAGTGATTCCCCACTTAGAGAGTACAGTTTAACTATGTGCGCATTTCTGACTTCCAAGTTCCCACCTTCCCTTTGCAACTTTCTTAGGACTAGAACGTATTTCTAAGCTACTTTGCTCAAATTAACAGGAGCACTTGCAAGTAGAAAAATGGATGAAATGATGTTCACAGGCACTGAGGATAACTCCGGCTCACCAATACTTAGTCTCCTGATGCTGAAAAGGGGAAGATCTTTGACCCCAACTGCTCTATCCTTATCTCCCTTCTAAACTGGATGAATGTGAACACAGATATAAACCTTAATAGCCAATGCAGGCTCGTCATTAGAACATCCTACTTTTTAAAATATGCTTTCCCTATAAGACCCCATATTAGTACCTCCAACTTTATTAAACTCAGTCAGACTCATTTTTTGTCCTGCCTCTCCCTTTCCATAACAGGAAAATTGTATAATCCACTTGAACGGCAGAACAATGAGGGAGGTAAAATCCAAGAACTCCGTTAGTCTGCCTCCTAAGGCCTCGCTTGTCATGGGACGTGCCATTGATTTCTATTGGCAATCTCATTGTCATGTCAGGCTGTACCTCGCATTCATTATTCCTCCTCTCGGAGGTAAACAATGGGCCAAGGGTAGAAACGGATGAGGATGAAAACGCAGTAATTATTCTCAGAAATAATTGGGTAACATGACTTGTCTGAGATCAGAGAAATCATAGGTTAGCCAGGCCCTATAGAACACCTAAACTAATTGCCCCCAAATTAGTAGCTGCTTTCGGACTTTGGAAAAGTAATTCAACTCTGATGTTCAGGGGGAAATGAAAGGCAGGTTATTTGGTGAAGGGGAGAGAAAGTTCTTACTTGGTCCACTAATTAAGACCCGACATTTGCACGTACATGTATGACAGTATGTTGGAAAGACAGTGAGCTTTAAACTCAGATGTGTTTTGAATTTGCACTCTCTTATTTACCCGACATGTGATACAGTATAAGTTCTCAAATTCTGTAGACAGTCTTCTCCTCAAGTACAATAGCACCCCAGTGGGATGTTTGCCCAGGTGTGTATATAATCACAGCACCCTCGGTCATACCTGGAACAGGGGAAAGTGGGCTTAGCCCTTGCTTATGAGCAAGCATGTGTCTACAGGAAGGGTTTTGGTTTGTATTCATTTGCTATTACCATCCATATTACAAGGTCACGGCACAATTGCTTTGTCAGCAAGATCCCATTTTAGGAAGCTTGCCTAATATTTTTTATACTAAATGGAACAAGATTTGTTTGCCAGTAATATCCAGTACCATGGCTAAGGGCTTTGCAAGTAGGTACAATGAAGATGGTAACCTGGCTTATAAGTCTCTCTGCTAGAAATTTACAATGTTTTCCTCCTCTGTGTTCCCCAAATCCTTTCTTAAAGTACCTGATTGTTCTACACATATCGTGTATGTGTGTGTGTGTGTGTGTGTGTGTGTGTGTGTGTGTGTGTGTGTGTGTGAATTATGGTAGGCCTGTCAGCAAGTATGAATGAAACATTTAACATATACATATATATTAGCATATGTAATTGAAAAGAACCTTAGAATAGTTAAAGCATTTCCCATGCCAGTTTATTTTACATTCACAGAAGTCTTATAAAAATCATTTTTAAAAAATGATATTAAATTTGTACTCATTTTAGGCTACTGATAGATGGGGGTTGTTCAGTTTAAACCAAACTCCTGTCCATGAGCCTAGTGACTTTCTTGCTATATATCCATGTATCTCTCCTGACCTACTGCTTAAGCTTTATGTGGTCCATGAAGACACTGTGCTTGTCATTTTTCTCATTTTCCTTTTTTACTAGAAAAAAACCCTTTGGTCTATCTTTTTAGACCTGGAACATGTAAAATTGTGTTGATAAATGAAAGGTATGTGTGTTGCTCTGTTGTGTGTGTACATGTGTGCTGTATGATATGTGTTTATGCATATGTGCCCATATGCATGGTATCGAATGTGCAAATATTCGCTCCTACATCCAGAAACCTGAGGAATCTTTGTGTGTGCTCCTCAGCTGCTCTCCAGCTTATCTTTTGAGGAAAGGTCTCTTCCTGAACCTGAATCTCATTGGTTATACGAGGCAGGCTAGCCAGCGGCCTCCAAGGTGCTGCCTGCCCTGTTCCTGCCTCTCCAGCTCTTACATGGGCACTGAGATCCTGACTCAGAACCTTACATTTTCCCAGGAACTACTTGATGGGTTGGGAACATCTCCCCATCCCAGAAGTGGATCTTCTGTAAGTTCTTTGAAAGAAAAATGTTGACAAGCTTTTAATCTTCCTTTAAAGGGGATGGGGAGTGCCAGTGGTCAGTGAACGCAACAACCTTAGCAACTGAAATGTTCTGTGGAGGGCATCACATGGTTCTTCAGCAGAGAATTCTACTCTCCTGCAGATAAGGAATAGAAGGTGATCTAGGACGTAAGTACTGAGACACAAGAGATGAATATGGCACACAGAACTCCCGACCTAACATGGTTTATGTAACACAGCAAAGTGCTTAGCTTCTTTTAAATGAATTTCTTTCTCTGTAAGATACAGGGCAGTGTGAAATGTCACAGTCTTGTTGAGAAGCCTCTTCCTGCCCTGTCCCCATGATTGCCACCACATCACTATTACTAACAAGTCTCTCTACCTTTGTATTGAGTAAATATCGACCCGATACCTCTTCTAAATCTTGTGTCGATGCCACAAAAATAAAACTGCCTGCCTGTTTTACAAATGATATGGCTGGGGCTAGGTCAATCTGACCTACCCCAGGCCAAACATGGGATTTGAACCCAATCCTGTCCTTCTTTCTATCTCCCTAATTCCTGGCCATTTATCTACTGAGTCCCAGAACCCTTGTCTGAAGCTTAGTCAGCTCTCTAAATAAAGAGTGTCTACTATAAAGTTTTCAATTCTTGATGATCCCCTCAAGAATAGTCAATAAACTAGAGCTGGCATCAAAGCCCTCGTGACCCAGAGGATGTCTGGACCTTCATCTTCAGGATGCAGTGAGGTTGTTTTACCCCATGAGATGTTTGCTTTGGCAATAGATTTGCATATAAAGCTTGATAGTCACTGCTATTTACACTTGGGTCATATTTCAAATTCCCACAACAGTACTTTCATTAGTAGCCAAAATAATGTGTCCATTTGAAATTAAGCAAAGCAGAAAGTCTGCTCACGCCTGTCTACTCATTCTTTTCCAAAGGCCCTTAAGAAGCAAAGAGAGCCTTATGGCTAACAGTGTCCAGCTTCAGCCTTTCTCCTCTTTCCCTCCTCATCTCAAATGCCTATTCCCCAGCAGCCACATAAGGGTCAGGGACACTGTGAGCTATCACAAATGCTGTGACAACTGTGATGCTACCCCACTGCCAAAGAAGGAGAGAGGCACGCACACAGGGCATTGAAGTTCACAGGTCCATGTCCCCAGAGTCTGCAGAAGCCAAGGAGCAGCAGAGTGGGGGGGCCTGCCAAGCTCAAGAGCATCCCTCACTCCCTCTACATCCGCTTTTGAGTGGCCCAATACCTACCTGACATCGCTAACACTGGTGCTGATTTGTACCCACAGCTTCCATGGCCAGGATTGTTTCTCACGTTCCTTTAGCTAGCCTGTTTCAGTTGCATTTATCAAGATGGGATCCAGAGCCCAAAGCAGGGCTCACTGGGTTTCTCCTCTCACAAAGCTAGCCTAAGCTTAGTAACAAGGCTGAGGGCCATGCCAAGACACCTAGGGGAACCAAGAACAAAGGGTGTAAGGATAGGGTTGGGAGGGGATGAGGCAGGGTGAGATGGGCGTGGAGGTGGGAAGAACTGAGCTGTAGAGGCCAAGATTTTCATTAAAGCACTTCTCAGATTTCTCTCAGCTAATGGCCCTGGTCAACTTACAGAGCTCGCCGTCCCAGTCCTGATAGAAAGCGGTCTGCCAGGAGGAGCTCTCGTCCTGAGCCCAGAATGGTCCTCAAACACTCTCCCAGCTCTGTCCAATTGTCAGAGATCATATTAGTTCAGTTGTGAAGGTTTGACATAAGGACGAGCAGAAGGGTTGTTACTGGCTGGTGAGAGGAGAGAAATTTCCAGCCCAAAGGAGGATAAAAAAAACCCTCTATTAATGAATGCTACTGAGTGGGGGAGGGTCTCAAGCAAAGCCATGTTTTCTCTTCAGCCAGGACACAAGACAGAGGAAAATAGCCCCAATGCTCTAAGCTTGCTTAAAATGTTATGTTTTCTTGTTTATCTCATTTGTCCAAGTCTGTTCAATGCGCTACACTGAGGACACTCGGACAAGGTCACTATCAGACACATGGACATTTTGTGGCATTGAGAGATCTCATTTTGATGCCCTTCCTTGGACTCCCTTGCCCTCACCCACCTTAGCCACGAATAAAACCGACCATCACTTTGCCTCTTAGTGAAAGTGAGCACTACGAATTAACCCAGGAGCAGAATGAGGAGTGACGTTGTGAGAACCGAGCCCACCAAGGCCCAGAAAGACACAGTGCAAGGCCCTCCTGAATCCTGAGAGAGGCAGAGCTCAGTGTGCGCCAGGGCAGACCAGTTATCATGGAGAAATATAAAAGGATCTCACTTAGAAATGATGTCTTAATTTTTCCAGAAAATAAATTAAACAAACACAGTGACTCTTTAGGTTTGATATCATTGCATTTATTAGTAATAAAATAATAGAGCCAACGTGGGTTCACAATCTGGAATTTTGTAATATTTAGCTTCATGCTTCGTGTCTAGGTAAAAATTAAAGCATACCTTTCATTATACCAATTCAAATTGGATTTCTTCTTCTACCTCTAATTGACCCCACCCTGTACTCAAGATTAACTCCTTATCTGCTTCACCATCCCAGGTAATGCCTTATTCAGCGTTGAATCAAAACTCAGGGCTTTTCTTCCTGGAGGGCCCTTGAATCCCACTTAACCTGCCTGGTGTGATGTGCTCTGCGGGAGGGAGGCAGTGAGGCAGAAAGGGGATGATCACAAATTGAGAACTGTTCTTCCAAATAATAGAAAGGACGAAATTAGGCAAAGTGCCTTTTCCATCATCTCCCCCGTCCCTGTTCAATTCTGCATAAAGAAATCTTTGGGAATCGCCAAAGGTATTCTCTTTGCATTTGTAGAATGACCCCTAAAAAAGGTCACTGTCACTCCTAAAGCTTACACAGTCTGACTGGGGCTAGCCATTCCACAGTAGCCACGGGCAGAAAGCAGGCTGCTGTGGAGGGTAGGGAAGGTCACAGGCCTGGCCCAGGGATTCATCCAGTGGCTGCGTGTTTTGGAACCAGACTGGACATATTAACAAAAAAGTCCTGCCAATAAACTGTAGTGTTTGCATATCTTATATATACCAAAGGGACAGACAAATGTCTGGTGGGGGAAAAGGAAGGAAGAAAGATGAGCCGAGTTATTAAGCAGCTATGTAGTGCTTGGCCCCCTCCCCTGTTTCTAAAGCTTCCATGGCATAAATAGTGGTCAGAAGTGCAGTGAACTGTCTTGTAGTGCAGGGCTCCATTCAAACGGGGCTATTTTCTGGAGTCTCCTGACACCATATCTAATTTCCAAAATGAATATGCTTTAATTTTCCTTCTTCATGCATTGTGCTTTTTCCTCATTTAAAACAGCAACAGCCTCTGGCAGTAAAGGACATCACATTTCTGTGTGAGATGGAGCTTTCCCCCCATATGCAGAGGAATGGCATGGGTCAGGGGAGAAAAAATATATGCAAAAAACAGCACACCCCACTGACCCCAGTATATTTTTACATTACAATTTTGCCATTTCCAATATAGGTTCATTTTGCAATGGACCATATCAACCATATTTCAGGGTGTAAAAAAAAATGTGTATGGGGGGGTAGTGTGATGAGAGGCATTGTCTGCTTACAGTGTGCTCTAGCACAATGCGCCAATTGTCTGATCATGGTGGAGTATCGCCTCCAGAGAACACACACACACACACACACACACACACACACTGAGAGAGAGAGAGAGAGAGAGAGAGAGAGAGAGAGAGAGAGAGAGAGAGAGAGAGAGAGAGAGCTCCAGCCTTCAGTGCTAAGAACATTTGCAAATAGATACCATGTTTGGATTCTGCCAATTAAAGGAAGCATTGGGGGACTTCTTTGTGAACGTAGCCAAGAACAGTTAACTATTTTTATTGACACGAATGCCATATTCAATGTCTCTAAGCTCACTCAAAAGCACCAATGTCCCACCGACTTATTGAGAGAACACTACAAATAGAAACTGAGCACTTCCCTGGTCTGGCTCGATCTATTTATCTATATCTTTATCTATATTGACATAGAAAGAGAAAGGTCTTTTTGAATATGTGTAGAGGGATAAGGAGCTAGTAATGTCTAGCTATATTTGTACTTAGAGATCTAATCTTCAAGATATATAAATATCTCAGAAATCTATAGATACAAGCCTCAAAAATTTACACATAATTATAGATAGACGCATGTCTTAAATGGACCTGTTTCATCTTTTCCTACTATCTGAAACACTTCCTGAAACGAAACAGTTAAATGCAAGGGAGCTTTTACATAATGGCAATCTTAAATTGTGGCATGTGTGCTCATTGTTCACTAAAGAGGCCTGCAAAGACACCGTGCAATATTTCATGCCAAAGTATTCTCTACCATGAATAATTACTGCTGCAGTAAAGAATTTTCTATTAGTCATGCCTTTGTTTATCAATCAATCAACAAGTATTTTTTGAGCAAGATGGGTGGAGGTCATGAATGAGGTACAAGGCTCAGCTACCACCTTCATCGTGGTTGGGTAAATAAAGCAAGTGTGGAAGTTTGAAGTTCAGCCTCAGAATCTGGAGCATCAGGTACATATTCACCGTTCGATTGGAACTGGATTGCTTTGACAATAAGTTCTATCAAGTTGGTAAATTGGTGCTGTCTAAAGTCGTCAAAGAGTGGATACAAAGCGGTGAAACTGGCCCTTGCATGACGGAAAGGGTGAAAGAAGCAGAATCTTTAGCATGAAGAAGAGCAGGTGCAAAGATGTAAAGGTGAAGGCTGTGGGGGCAATTCCCCACACCAGTGTTTTGAGTATAAAGATATTTCAAACCCGCAGATAATACTCGGAATAATGTTATTCACACTTAAAAACCCAACCAGTGACACAGTCTTTGTGTCCTAGAAGATGGTCTCAAGGCACTTAAAAAAAATAAACAATATGGATGGAGATCCCTTTCCTTGGGCACTGTCCACATGCATAGTATAGTATAGTGTCACCTCTCCTTGGGCACTGTCCACTTTCATAGTATAGTATATATGTCACCTCATAAAAATGTTGTCACTCTCCGGAAAACTGTCAGCTACTGCTCTGTTTCACAGATGAGGAAGCTTTATGTAAGGCTATATAGGTAACAAGTAAGTGCTGGAACTGAGCACAGGCGATCTGACTCCAAAGCCCCCGAACGCCTTCAGCAAGTTACTTCCCTTCAGGGGGTAGAGATGATAAACAGGTACATGCATCTCCTGAAAATCCAAAAGTAAAGAACAAATGGGGAAACAAATGATAAAACTGGCAGATCTTCCTTTATTGAAAATAAAAATCTGAAGTCACTAGGCAGGTACGTTAAGCAGTGGCTGCTCATCATTCAGGGGTCCTCACCAAGGGGTCAGGTTAGGCATCCACACTGAGTTCTGGGGATGCTATGAAACACATTGTGAGAGACCAAAGAGCGAAGTCAGTTCCACTTTACACCAATTCGGGTCGTCCCTATCAATTGAATTAAAGTGTGAGCCACACCCACAGTTGTTGAGCTATCAAAGAACTGGAAGGAAAGACAGTGTACCACATTTTTTTTGTTGCTATGATGATGACAACAGCATTTTAAAGAAGGGTTCCTCTGCATTTAACAGTTCCAGGGTAAAGACTGGCCATGGCCAGGAAGCCATGATGGCAAGAGTATCTGGTCTCCCTCACAGGTACACCCTAGACACGTTCTAGATGCTCTAGACCTTGTCAAGTTGATAGTTATTAACTATCACACATGTGAAATTGATTTATGCTGTTGAATCTAACGTACCCAAAATAATATTATTTTAGGATGTTATCTCAATAAAGCACATGAGGTATCGTGGTTTTGTATTAAGACGTCCACAGTGGCATATGTTTTATATTTATAGATATTTATAGTTGTACCCAACTGAGAATATCTATGCTCTAAGGACACATGACCAATGGAACTGATGGCTGTCTTAGTTCTAATGCTCATTTCTGTTTTAACAGTGTGCTTGATTCCCAATGGAGTAAAACATGGGTCATGCATACTGACACACTTTAGCTCCAAGACAAGTCTAAGAGCACAGGAGTTGCTTATGTTGCTTATGTTTAGTGTCTTCCTAATTATGATTTATGCTTCCCTGCTTAAATGAAGGTAAATGTTGAGAGAGAGAGAGAGAGAGAGAGAGAGAGAGAGAGAGAGAGAGAGAGAGAAAGAGAAAAACTTATCAGTAGGATATATCCAGGCCTTCTTTTCTCTTCTGGAATGATGTGCTGGCATATAATATGATTGAAGGTTACCACCCATAATCTAGGATTAGAGACATTTCTCCCTTTATTGTTTCTAAAACAAATTAAAAATTATTATTATTATTATGATGATGATGATGATGTATGGATGCTTTGTCTGCATGCTTTCCAGGTTTCCTGTGGAAGCCAGAAGAAGGTATAAGATCTGTTGGAACTGGAGTCACACAATTGTGAGGCACCATGTGGGTGCTGGGAATCAAATCCAAGTCCTCTGGAAGAGCAGCCATGCTCTTAACTGCGGAGCCATCTCTCCAGGCCCAAGAACCATGAAAGAGTGTTGAGAGCAGCTGGGTAAATAGAGTAGAGAGAAACTGTAATAAAGTAGAGAGGGAAAGAGGAGGATGGAAGAGTTGGCTGCATGAGAAAAGTCCATATTCAAAACTTAATATCACATAGCTTTTTAAAGTGCGTGTATTCAGACTTCCTCAGTCTGGGAATCCATACTGGGCATCCTTGACGAGAAGGGTACTTACTCCAGAGTACAGATGAGGTGAAAGAGCCAGGCTCCCAGTAAAACAGCTCTAGTACTTACTTAGAAGGACAGTCTCAATTCACTGGCTGTGAGAAAAAGAAATGGGGCTAAAGACACATCTGAAGTTGCCAGCTCTGAAAAACACTGTTTTAAGATTTTTCCCAGATCTCTTTCTTCTCACAGATCTTTGGTCCTCAGAGGGTCTGCTTGGAGAGTTTTAGCTTCCTGTTTCCATGTCCAGTGATGGTAATAGTAGAGGATATTCTTCATTAAGGTTGGGGCACCTTACAAATCCCAAATCACAGCTTCATCCTAGGGATACCCTAGTGCTCCATCACTCTTGGACTCCTACTGTATTCTAGCAGGCCTTATAGCCCAGAAGCATTCAGTCCTGCAGGCATTCAATTCGAAAGCTGATAGAAGAAGGTCATTGGTTAAATAAAGAAACTGCCTTGGCCCTGTTAGGACAGAAAATTAGGTAGGCAGAGTAAACAGAACAGAATGCTGGGAGGAAGAGGAAGTGAGCTGAGACACCATGCCACTGCTCTCTGAGGCAGACGCGATGAAGCTCCGACCCAGAATGGACGTAGGCTAGAGTCTTCCTGGTAAGCGCACCTTGTGGTGCTACACACATTAATAGAAATGGGCCAAGCAGTGTTTACATGAATACAGTTTGTGTGTCATTATTTTGGGGCATAAGCTAGCCAGGCGGCCAGGAACCAGGTGGCAGGAATGCAGCCCGTAGCTCCCTTCAACAGAAAGCCCCAAAGATGTACAAAATAAATCAAGCAAGGTTAATAATCTAAATCAGGGATTGTTTCTGGAGACAAATTGTTGCCACACTCACCCCACATCTCCTCATAACCACAGGAGAACAAGAATCCATGGCGCAGGTGAGCTGCTGAGGCAGGGGCACTTGGGCACGGGAAGGGCATTACACTTGCCATTTTAAACTGGAAAGTAGCAACATTTTCTTAAAAGTGTCCAACACAACAAAGATGACTTGAAAACTTCAGGCAGTATGCACTAGCAAAAGTTCAACCATCAACCAAAGGAACAATGTGTGGACATGTTAATCGGATACTTTAAACGAGACTGTAAGACAATGTACCAAAGACAGATACTAGAATTCTCAAACGTGGTGTCTAGGCAGGCATGGCCCTGAACAAAACCAGGCAGGAGGCCTGAAAGTACTGCATAGCCGCGACTTTTTCTTCAGGGCTTCACTCAGGATGGCTTTCTTTCCCCTCCCGTGATGCCCTCTTGATTTGCAATTTAAATCGGGGTATCTGTACCGCATTTATCACACCTATTGCTTATCCATATATAAATCTGTTTTAGAGCCGAGCACTAACTTAGAAAGATTTGTTATAAATGTCTTATTTTAATATTTTATGCATGGACCATAATTTGATTCAGAGTGCTGTTTGTCTAAAATACATAACGATGTGTGCTGTTATAGGGCTTCCGTTCTTCAGGAAATATGTTTAAGGCCAAACAATGAACTCATCTGTGTCTAACTCATGAGTCTGCTCATGGTTTGACTCATTTAAACACACATTTGTCTCCCCTCCCCTCTTTTGTGGAATCTTCCTATGAACTACAGTGTGGACATCGCAACTTCTCTACATCCAAATAGAAATTCTTCCTGAATTTTCCCCTCAAGCATCTTTCCATGGCAAAGTATACCTGTTTTGAAATTGTAAAACTTGGCAGAATTACAATATATGGACCCATGCTATGCAGTTAAGAAGACCCATGAAAGTAAGGAAAGACACAAATACTGAACCTCTTACTAAATCAAGGCACTCTCTGAGCCTTCAACTGCTCTGTCTTAGTGACCATGTTAGAAAGAGCTCCGAAATAGTAGCAATTATAAATCCCATAGAGTCACTGAGTCTCAGGGCAGATCTATTAAGTAGGCAAAGCCTTCCGTGGGTGACAGGTAAGGCTAGCTGAATCTTTGTTTTCAGCATACATTATTCTACCTCCAGTGCACCCAGTTCAAAACAGGACCATGCAACATAAAAGCCAAGTGCACTGATCCATTGTTCCGCCATCTTTTCCAGCTCACTGGTAACATTCTCCAGTGTCTGATGAGTGATTGGAGACATTGCATTCATGAAGTGGTTCTTAGCATTTCCTTGAGATGCTGAGCAAACATGGCTCCATTAAAAAGGTTCTGATGCTGTGAAATACTAACATAACATAACATAGTAGAACATAACATAGCATAGCATAATATAGCATAACGGGAGGAAGAAAGAAAAAGTGAGATAATCGATCCAATCAGATAAAAGCATCTATACGCATTGACCTGGAGGAAAAAGACAAGATGGAGGGCAAGTATACACTTGCCGTAGAAGCCGTCTAAAAAGCATTCTGTGAGCAAAAGCAGGCAATGTGAAGGAAGCCTCCCTGAG
The DNA here is from genome assembly GCF_000317375.1 of Microtus ochrogaster. Taxonomy (NCBI): domain Eukaryota; kingdom Metazoa; phylum Chordata; class Mammalia; order Rodentia; family Cricetidae; genus Microtus; species Microtus ochrogaster. The sequence continues at coordinate 4,295,670 of NW_004949120.1, forward strand.
ATATTGAATGCACCTGCAACAATCTCTCACAATGTTAGGTACTTGGTCTTTGTCACAGATACAATGGCAGTTTGATCAAAGTCTACTTTCTCTACGGGTTTTTTGTTATTCCACCTCTACGTTCTGTGATATTCCTAGTCCCTATCAATGTTACATTACATATTTAGCAATCATCTATTGACTATACAAGCAGGTGAAAGACTCAGTGAATCAGCACTTTCCACTGTCCGTCTCTCAGGAATTTACCTCAAGGATAGATTTAGGTAGATAAAGCACATGCCAGGAAGGATAATAAGACTTCCTTTCCATGCCAGTTGCCTTTCTGACCATTACCCAATAATCTGTGCAGAAATATGGACCACAATTCACTGGTAGTCAGTCAGGAAGTATAGACGAGAACAGGAGAATCCTGGGAAGAGGAAAGCTCATTCTGCAGTCGTGATCCAGACACAGAGCAAGCAAGATGTGACTGCCGTGCCGAAAAAGGTATCGAGCCACGTGGCTAACAAAGAAAAGACTAATGGGCCAATTTAAGATGTAAGAGTTAATAAGAAGCCTGAACCTCTGGGCCAATCAGTTTATAATTGATGCAGACCTCTGTCTGATTTATTTGGGACTAAAGAGCTGTAGGACCAGGTGGGACAAGAAGCTTCTGTCAACAAAATATAGCCTGAAGCCATCTTTAGTCTCACCATCAAAGTAGGAGACCTGAAGCAATCCTCTGATTCAACTTACATGTGAAAAACTACCAGGTGTTTTAATGTGTATGCACACATGCGACTGCGCAAACACTAAGTAGTTTTAATGTGTATGCACACATACATGTCTAGGAACAACCCATAGGAGAACTCAGGTCAGATAATAACCCAGCCATTTTCTCTTTACTGTTTATGAGATAGGTTGCAGTTGTCAGATGGAATAATGGTTGCTTAAATAATCTTCCTATGCTCAACTCTAGATACAAACTTTACACATGGTACAGTCTAGCCAAGGAATCGTTTGAACCAAAGTTCTTAAGTGAATGATGGATAAGAAACTTGAAGTCATTCAGAAGGCAAGGACAGACTTCTCATAGACGTCTGGCCAAGGAGGACCTAGCCTGTGCAGCTCTTGGCTTAGCTCTTGTTTCCTGGCAAGAGACGCTCAAGTGCCAAGCACCTGCTGACATCTACACTCAGCTCACAACCTTTCCTTACACTCACCAGGCCTTGTTGGCAAGCTTGCAGGACACCAGATTCATTGGTCTGAAAAGCCTTATGTCCACCAATAATAAAATGGTCTTCTCAGCCAAAATCCGTGGGGATCCTGACTGATAACATCTTAATTGTTAGTTAATTTTCTCCAAACATGCACTGGCTAATATCTTTGGCCAAAACTAGTGGATTTTTATAATTAAATTTCATTCAGTGAGTTCCTACTATGTGCATGATGGGGTGTTAGCTGTTATAGGAGGTAAAAGACCAGGGTGAGTGTTTGTTTCAAGGAGTTGGAACTCTCTAATACAGAGATCTATACAAATGCCCACAGTGCAGCTTCTTGTCCTCTCTAGCTTCTAGACGACATAAAGTAGAATTTGTGTTTGCCAAGCAAATCACTGACACTGTGTTTATTGAAAGCTCTAAAACACACACACACACACACACACACACACACACACACACACATATTCACACACTCACATATATTCACACACACACACACACACACACACACACACACACACACACGACAGAGTTTGGAGGACAAGAATTTCTTAGGAAATGGGGGAAAACTTAAAATGACAGAGCTGTGTATGTAAAAGTGGAAAATTGAGGTGCCAATGGCTCACACTGAGGGTAAGGGAGGCATGTTGGAGATGTGCCTGCACTGTGGGCGTTTGTATAGATACCTGTATTAGAAAGCTCCAACTCCTTGAAACAAACACTCACCCTGGTCTTTTACCTCCTATAACAGCTAGCACCCTGTTATGCACATAGTAGGAACTCACTGAATGAAATTTAATTGTAAAAATCCACTAGTTTTTGTCAAAGATATTAGCTAGTGCATGTTTGGAGAAAATTAACATGACAATAAAATAATACACATGGAAAACCTAAGTACTTACATTCTTTTCCCTGGCCATCATCACATTCTGGAATCCTGTAACTTATTTATGTGAGAACATTATTTCCTCACAGAAATGGAATCTTACGTAAGCAAAGACCTGGCTAGTCTCACGTAGTGACCCATCCCTTTCTGACTTCCGTTGCCAATCAGGCTCCCAATCAGCATTTGTTGGCAAATGGCAGTTCCATCAATCATGCAGCCTGTGACATTTCAGCAGCAGAGTTCGGGCTTAGCATGTACAAAGTGCTGAGCTCAATATCTAGTATTGCAAATAAATAAATACAGAAATAATATAAAGAAAAAATGGATACTGGTCTCATACTTTCTCCAAACCTAATTATAAAGAAAAGTACATGTTATCCTCAGTGTTTTTAATCTTGGCCATTCTTACAGGTGTAAGATGGAATCTCAGAGTTGTTTTGATTTGCATTTCTCTAATGACTAAGGATGTTGAACATTTCCTTAAGTGTCTTTCAGGAATTTTAGATTCCTTGGTTGAGAGTTCTCTGTTTAGGTCTGTACTCTGTTTTTTTTTAATTGGATTCTTTATTCTTTTGATGACCAATTTCTTGAGTTCTTTGTATATTTTGGAGATCAGACCTCTGTCGGATGTGGGGTTAGTGAAGATCTTTCCCATTCTGTGGGCTATCATTTTGTCTTGTCGACCATGTCCTTTGCTCTCAACAAAAATAAATTTTAAAAAGCACATGTATATTTTCTCATTGCCATAAACAAAATGTGAGGAGGTGCAGTTTGTCTACAGTTGCTTCACGGTGTGTCATTTGTGGTGGACAAAGGAGGTAGTAGTGATTGAACTTTTATTATCAAATTTATCAACAAAAAAACTAAGGGTACCATCATCAAATAATGTCAAGATCACAGCCCCTAGAGAAATACCCTCATCAGTCAGCACTTGACTTCTAAAGTAGTGATCCATGCAGCTTTTGGGCCTCTCTCTCCATCCCAGGCTTACTTGTCAATGTGCCTAGAGTTATCTAACTTTTCTTTTTCCCAAGTAGAAGTCTTGAAGAAGAGAAAACTCCTGCTGAGCTCCTTGTCTGGCATTTCAGAAAGGACTCTGGAGGACTGCTCATCTATTTAGTGACAGAATTTTCCATGCTCAATAAATTCTGCTGCTCAGTATTTGCAGTCTTGTGTGTGGTGCATTTCCTCTCTAATGCTCTAGATTCTTCTTTGCTTTCACAGTTATGGGCCTGGAACCCTGTAGGGGGTTTATTCTGGGTAGTCAACAATCTTGAAGGCATTGAACAGTAATCTTCTCTCTTCCTATCCTCAGTACTCAATGGGATGCCTACCTCTAGAAATTAACTATGCCATTTTAACAAGAAGAGATAAGGAGAACAAAAAAGAAAAATCACGTATTTCTCCAACTCCTATATACATTCTCATCAAAATAGTTGAAAAGCCTGAAATGGAATACCAAATCATTTCTAAAAAAGAAAAAAGCAAGTGGGTAATGGCAGTTAATTTCTCTTTTACACTAATCATTTCCATATGAGCTACTCATTAAAAGTCTGTATTTAGGCTGGAATTCGATGTTAGAAGAAGCAGGCAGTAGATTAAAGTATCCTTCGGTCCAGAAGAACCACCATCACTCAGGTCCACAGAGGTTGAGGCTCAAAGAGACACGCTGCTGATTACTGGGTGAGTAGTGGATGACTCTGTGCTTTAAATGAGAAAATTTAATTTGCAAGTTGCCTAATGGAAAGTAGGCTCCTTTCACTGCTATTTCATGAGCTACTATCCAAATCCATCCCACATACAAATATTCAAAACAGAAAGTGAAATTTAAAATCTTCTTGGGTTTTTTTTTTGCCTCTTCTTTGAAGATAAAAGACAAGAGTACTGTGGTACCTACATCTGCCTATACTTAGCTGCACTGAGGCTACCTCCCTCCATCTGAGATCCATCGTAGGCCATAATCGCACAAACAAAGGAATTCACCAAGGTCATGAGAGAGTTGTCACTCAGTAAACATCGGCAAGTAATCAGCAAAATAAGTTGGTACTAAAGAAAACCCTTCACCAAACCTCCAACAGTCACCAAGTTTTCTCCTATTAGGTTTCTCCTAGATGTCCCCGAATTGTATAATTCAGTATTAACACATCTGCTTATATTCATTGTTGATCATTTATTGAAAGAGGACATAATCGTCATGTATGCAAAGACCTTGTCACGTAATCATGAGTAACTAAAGAAATAATAGTCCTTGCCCTTCCTTTTTTTCTACCATCCCCCATTTCCAAGACCCTGATTATGGTTTATAAGCTCTTTATCCTCTGACCAATTTTCTGTTTTATTTTTAATTCCAGGACAGGCATTAGTTAGACACTGCTACTCTGACTGCACTCACCAGTTTCCTAGTTGGATGCAAGTGATAAACCCACTCTTACATGTGGAAAGTCGAGAGGAATTCTTCATAGCTGGATAAACCCTCTGGGGATCTGAAGAAACTGCAGAGCTCTCACAGGAGTTGGGCTAACAGAAAGTCTGGCAGCTGTGGAGAGCCCTCCACTCCCATGGCAGGGCTGTCTTCGCTCTATTCCATTGGCTTTGGTAGCTTTAATGTGTGCATAACTGTGAAGACTATGGCTAACTCTCTTTTCCTCCTGGTGTTCTTTAAATTTGCGCACAAACCATGTGTCCATACTCAAGTGAAGAACTGTGGATGATGGTATTGGACTGGCTTGACTCTCTTTTCTCTGGTGTGCAGAAAGAAGTGTCACTGGCCACATATCTCTGTCAGTGGCCCATCATTATGGTGAGGCCAGCAGATGGAAGAATGATAATATATATATATATATATATATATATATATATATATATATATACATATATATACATATATATGTAGAGAGAGAAAGAGAGAAAGGAGAGAAAGTATAGTAATATATACAGAAAGCAAGACTATGTATATACTACATATATAGAAAGTATAGTAATATATATAGAAAGCAAGACTACACAAGGAGAGTGGTGAGCAATTCCTATCACTTAGCAGCATGCTGATCCCCTGCTCTTTAGTCATGGTACAATTTGTGTCTTTGAATGTATTCCATGTTCCTTAAATAATACCATTCACTTTTCTTTCCCATAGACACAAAATTAGTGATGAAGAAACACAAACTCACTTTTCTCTAACTGTTCGTGTATTTCTCCTTCCATTTTTGTGGTGAGTACTACATCACATCAGTGACTAGGTTGCTTGTTAGTTATAATCATAACAATGTAGATAATGGATGTTCCTTATATACTAAACATGTATCCTACATGCACTATTATAAGAAGCTTAGCTGCAGTAAGACTAATAAATGCTCAAACTAGAATTTGAACATGGCTAACTTAAAATTTTTTTATTTGATAATTGAAAACAAATCTTGTTTGACTTTTTATATAAGAAGAGTCACTGTTGGGTGTGGCTGCACATCAGCCTATAATTTTAGCCCTTGGAATTCAAGAAGTAATGTCAAGAATTGAAGTCTAACTTGGGATATATAGAAATATCCAGTAAAAAAGGAAGGGAGGGAGAGAGGGCAGGAGAAAGGGAGGGAGGGAGGGTAGGAGGGAGGGAGGGTAGGAGGGAGGGAGGGATGGAGGGAAGGAGGGAGGGAGGGAGGAAAAGAAGGGGGTTTCACTGAGGCCACAATGGTTTGGTGACAACCAATAACGTGTCAACTCTGTCTTTTCTAAGATGGGGACAACACAGCCTTATCTTTAACCTTGTAATTTGCCAATTGTTACTTAGAATTCTCAAGGGTTCTGCCACCAAAAGACAGAGCCTCCCAAAAGAGAAAATCTTCTCAGCCCTTAGACCTCTATGGCTTGGCCTCAGCCCTGGCTCTCCATGAGAAGGGAAGAAAAGCCCAGTTGGCCTCACCTGGGACATGTTCCAGAACCTTCTCTCCTCACTTCCATTTTTAGAGATTGGTTTTTTTTTCCTATTTCACCCTCTTAATAAATAAAAATAGACTTCTAGAGGGAAAATAGCATAAAAACTTAATTTTCCCCAGAAAGCCCCTGCAGATGGAACTCAGCTATCACCCAAACCTGGAACAAACCTGAAAGATTGAGCCCTTTCTTCAGAGGACCACAGACTGTCCCATTTTGTGTCTTTTAACTGACACTTCGAACCAGAGTACACTTCCTTAATCTGGTCCCATTATCAGCCTAATAACATCCGATATTCATAAATGCCTAGCAAGACTTTCAGCTATTTTGTGCAGAGAAGAAATATCCAGCTAAATTGAGAAGATTACCACATCGCCACACACGTCAGTGACAGGCTCCATGCTATTACGGTTGATTTTTGTTGACAGTTGGCTGTAGGCAGTTGTGTTTCAAATGCCTTTTTTTCCACTGGAAATTAAACAAAATCCCATGCAAAATGCAGCCCTCCAGTTCAAAAACTGTAAATCCCAAATTAGCATTTCATACTCTGAAAGGTAGCACAGCACAATTTTCCCCTGAAAGGTCTGTACCGTTGACACAAATGGGTGCTTCAGACATGACACTAATGCTCCTGGTGCCTTTGAAGAAAGCCACCTTCTCGCATCTTATTTTCCTCTCCCAGTCATCTGCGTATGTTGTAGTTGTTGCCTATGAAAGAAAAACATGGAGGTGGGGGATAAACTCATGGCTGTAAGTAAATTATGTTTCCCCAAATTTCCAAACAAGAAATTAATAGAGAGGTGAGTTCGCTAAACTTTGACAGATGGAACAATGAAAATACAGTTATGGAAAGATCCAAAGTGAATTTTTCCACTAAATATGACAAAGAGAAAAAGCAAGCTGGAAAGACATTTGTGTCTGAGACAGATCTAGAAGTGTCCCAGCTTCACTTTAAAAAAAATAATAATAAGGTTTAAACTCATTTAACAAAATCTCAGTGTGGGTCATGGAACTGACTCTGACCACAGCCCTGATATCAAAGCCATCGAATCTGCTTTGCTTCTTACTCTTAGGAGTAAGACTTCTGAGGAAACTCTTAAAGGTGAAGGTGTTCACAGAGCCATTTTTATATCTAGGAACACTTGCAAATTTCATTGGAATGCCAAAACGAAAGATGCCAGTTGGCCATGTAGAGCACAAACCCATTTAGAGTAAGAAATGGGAGCCGGGCGGTAGTGGCGCACGCCTTTAATCCCAGCACTCGGGAGGCAGAGGCAGGCGGATCTCTGTGAGTTCGAGGCCAGCCTGGTCTACAAGAGCTAGTTCCAGGACAGAAACCAAAAGCTACAGAGAAACCCTGTCTGGAAAAATCAAAAAAAAAAAAAAGAAATGGAACGTACAGTTCTGAGCGGCTCTCCAAGCATGAAACGCTGCTCACGTGACCTCGTTCACTCCTTCCTGCCACAGATCTGCTTTGGTGCACTTGATTCCTCACCATGGGAAACCAAACGTCTGGTGGCCAGAGATTTTTGAAGTAAAGCCTAGTGATGATGATTCATCATGGCCCAGCCTCCTGAGCATGCCCAACTGCCCAACGTGCAAAGTAGAGCAAAAGTCTGTAATAAAAACCTGCCAGAAATAAGAATGGATGGTTCACTAGTCAGAGGATGAGAAACAGCTCCATTCTGAATGGTGAACAGGTGAAACATACACACATGTGTACATACATGCACATGTACACACACACACCTATGTACAATAAATGAGGCTTTAGTAGATATATAACTATATGTATTCTGTATTATATACTATATCGTACATAAAATATATATAGTTATATCAAACTAAAGCCTCAATTATTTTAGTAACGCCTAAATATGTAGGTTCAAGTTCAAGTGAAGGCTCAAAACTTAGAGATCAGGCGTGATGATACCTGTAACCCTTGCACTTTGGAAGTTCTGGCCAGAAGACTGCAAGTGTGGCCTGCAAATCAGCATGGACCACAGAGTAAGACCCTGTTTAAAACAAATGTGGAAAAGTTAGTTCATTAAAGCTGCTTCAAATCCCAAATCCCTCCCGGGGTATGTCTGGAATCCAACGCAAATCTCATGATTGGTTAACTGTGTTACCAAAGTGACTCATGAGCCTCTAACTTCTGATTAACCATGCTTCCACAAAATCTGGTAATTACCAGACCTAACGAAATGTATTAAGTCCAATGACAACCTGCCTTCTCCTTCATACCAGCCAAAATGCCGTCTCCCAAGAGATGAAGTCAACACCAGGAAAGTAGGCTCCTGAGAAGGCAGTCTTGTTCCTAATCTGCAGTGTTCTGGCATAGCTCCTCTGCTCCTCTGGGGCTGCCTAGAACTGAGAGGGTGTGGGGACTGACTGGGAAGGGAAGGAGCAGTTGGGGACCCACCGGAAGTGTGCCATGCTTTGGCATGGTGGTAATTATGACTGTCCCTGTGGCAGTTTCTGGATGCTCTGCCCACCTTAATCAAGGTGACATTAAGAAAGGGCACCTGAGAAGATGTTCTCAGAGATGATCCAAGTGTCGCACAGAAGCAACCAAGAACCAGCCCCATACCCACAACCTGCTGAGGAAAACCTAAGGGCTTTGTATTCTTTGTTCTTTTTGATACCGTTTTTAATTAATACTTAGGCTATAGTGCCATAAACAGCAATATTTTCTTTGTTTCACTAGTTTTTTTTTTAAAAAATAAACTACTTCTCACTTTGTATGAAATTTCAACAAAACCCAGTACCCTAATCTAGCATCTGGACAGTTGATGCGAGCAATTTATTTTATTTTTCCCTTATCCTTATTTTTCTTCTTCAATTTCATGTTTCCTATGTAGGTAACTTGTAAATATGCTTCCTTTTGGAATCCATTTAACATATTCTGAAATCAAGGTCTTACATAGTTAAACGTATAACTAGTAACTGGCTGGTTATTAAATAGTGTGCCACATGATAGCAAGCATTATATGTTATACAATGTATGCTACGTCTATTATTTTATGAATAAAGTGATTTGCCAGCATCCAAAAGCACAGAATCCAGAGTTAGGAGTAAACTTCAGGATCAGGAACAGGAATGTGAGGTGATTTCAGTTATAATTTGGGCACACCGATTTTCCACTGAGTGTGGCGTAGACGAAGTCCAGAATGTACCTTGTTCAGGTGAAGCCAAGTTGTGATGAACTGGGTGTATGTGACGTCACAATTATGAGAGACCTGATATTACCTAAAACCAGAAAACAAGCAAAAATAACAGTAACAGCAAAAAAAAAAAAAAACAAAAACAAAAAACAAGCCCAGGTTTTAAAAGGAAAAGAAAATAACCTAAACATCTAGGACATCAATGAAATACCTGTCTTTTCCCTTCTTTTAGGATCGAGAGCACACATATTTTCTGCCCAACTCAAATCAGTATTCCTTTCCTTATTTCACAAAGCAGCACGTATGTGCGCAGTCCTGAACATTATCGTTTGCAAGACAGAGGTAGAGTTCTTGAGCCCAGCTTCTTGAAGACAATAAAGGTGATTCGGTGGGGAGAGTTCCTTCCCACTGCCATTCAATAATTGCTGAGCAGAAATGATACAGACATGGGCAGAGAGAATGCTGCTTTAAAGCATTGGTACTGAAAGAAGAGGCTAAATTATAAAGCAAGTTGGAATAATCGTCCTTTGAAATAATCCTATGCCTTGTAAACATGACTTAAACATGAATTGATTTCTAATAAATGCTGTTTAAATTTAAATAGTTTAGAGAACACTTCTCCTGAAAAGTTTGAGAATATGGATGTAAATTGGATCACAAGAAAGCATAAAGTATCTTATGGACTATATTTTATTTTAAGTGCATGGTATGCCCATATTAAAAAAATAAACATGTCACATAATTGCTATATTGCTACCTACAGGAAGTGGAGGAAGCTTTGCGTCACACCTGAGTAAATACGTATTGCTGAGAGAGGGTCCTCAGTGCTTTTCTCTGTGGATCTGTCATGTCTTCCCTTCGTAGCTACCGCTAGCCAGGTCAAGTCCCTGGAGCCAGTCAAGGATGCAGAATCTGCCCCTATGACATTCTACTAGGTCAGACAATAGGGAACAGTGAGTCTCTCAACTAGGAAACTGAACTGCCCAGAGTTGAAGCACCTGAGAGGTTTTGTTAGAATTGCACACCAGGTTAGGCATGATCCAATAACTGACTTACTATTTCCAAGTCAAGTCACACTTCCTCAACAAACACAAATGCTTTATTATGAAGTTATATTTAAGAAAATACTACATTTCACATTATTAATTCTTTTCAAAGAACTTTCACACATTACCCATTTACTAATAACCTGATAATTGCCAATCCCCACAATGAATAGTGCATAACTCCTCTCCCGAAGGGGCAAATGATATACAATTATCATCTATCCAATAGGAAGGACATGGGACCCTAAGCAAACAGTGAAAAGATGGAGGCCAGACAGACACTGGAGAAGAGAATTAGAGAATTCTTAGAAGCGACGTCTAAGATGAAACACGAAGCCCTGTTTTGATGTCATAAATTCAAAGAAGAAATTGTTTTCTTCCGTTTCATTTTTCAGTCACCCGATAAATTCCAGTTTCCTTTGACATCGAGGCTATTTTCAGTTCAATGTTTCTTCTCTTTGGCCATCCTCCCTTTGTTTGGCTGCGATTCTGCTTGCTTACTTTTCCCGTGGTTATAGCTTTCCCTCATGGACCTAGATCACTGTTTTCCCTTCTCTTTATGCTCTGTGAGCACCGAGTATCATGGGAGCATGTATGTAATTGTCATTCAGTGGGAAAAAGCCAGCTGGAGGTATCACAATCATGTCAGTGCACCAGCTAGCAAGAAAACCCCAAGCTGAGTGTTTCCTAGTTAGACACGCTATCACTTGGTCTGAAAATCGCCACTTCTATCTGGGTGGCGATAGCATCTTTTTCTAACTTTTGTACAATCAGTTAATAATAATTATGTATAATAGCTAAACATATCATAGACAGTGAATAAGTATATACCAATAACACATAATAAACACATACATGCATATAGCAGAATTGAACTAAAAACATTTAATTCATTGTGATATTATGCAGAATTATAAATTACTTAATTACTAAGACAGACAGTCTTATGGCTCTGGACAGCTAACTAGAGCAGAGTAGAGAGGGCTCTTTAATAGTTGCAGTTCATTCAAATAAGAACAAAAATACTACTTTTTGCTTTACACAGAAAATGTTCCAATGTTACAGAGCTCTTTATCAGGTCTATCTTAACAGCATGTATGAAATCCAGTGTCCTCCATGGGTACCAATGTCTTGTTCGATAATTACTTCAGTTCCTCTGTCTTGCTTTAAAAGCAGTTAAAAAAAATAGAAAAGCATTTCGCTGCCACTGTCCAATATCCTTCTGCATTCAGAGTTGGTGGTCATGAATAAATGGTGCTTAAAATGGAGCAAGATGGAGAAAAACTATTTTATTGATCTCTTCATGGGGAGAGGGAACGGTGTGTGATGATAAAAACATAGCTTTCTAATTACTGGGATGGTAGCAAAAAGGGAAGTGAGGCTCTCAAGAGGCCTTCTCCAGCAACAATAGCGAGCTGACCAGTTGCCCTCAACTTCCAATCTACACCAGGTGTAGCGAGAGCGGAGGGGTCATTTTACTAGCACTGGATTGCTTAGCATGGCAGAAAAGCAATGAGAATTCTCATGGAAATCTCCTTCCCTTGTTATTCCCTACACATTGCATGAATATTATGCAAAAGCAGAAATCTCAGTATCCTGTCAGATATGTGCACGTATCTCCACCCAGCTACTGAGCTGAGCAGCCCATGGCTGACTGGCTTTGAGGGAGGAATCCACGCCTTTGCTCAGCTCTGCTAAGCACATCATATGAAGCCATACCTTTCCAAAATTTATAGCTGCAAAATCTTGAGTCAAATAAAAAGAGGCCACTTAATAAACATTTAAAAACAAAAGCCCGAGTGTTTCTTAATGAAGTTGCAGAAGACGGGTGATAAAGAACCTAATACATTTGGGGCTCAGCAAGGATATTCCATTGAGTCCCTAATTTTGTGGGGAGGATTGTAAACTACAAGATTGTGTTTCTGCTCTCACAGGTGCCTAGCTGTGCTAAGTTTTGGGAATTCTTGTAAACCTCCTCAAGAGGATCAAGTAGGTGAAGTTTTGCAGTGGGGATGCCAGCAGAAACACAGAACAGGAGAATGTTGCAAGCTCTCACTGCCCCATAGGAAGACATTCAGGAAGCACTATCAGAACCAACTCTATTACAACTTGAAAGAACAATCAAAGGATTGCAGCAAGCAAATTAATGTCACATCACAACAAAGCAATTTCAAGTCTATGTGAAAACTTTGAGGCTTAGCAGTGTACCCATATTCCTCCCTGTGGGAACCTAATGGTTTTTTTTTTTCCACTTGAAGAAGACTAGTGTGAAGGCAAATGATTTTGTATGTTTATTCTAACCAGGCTTGGGGATACCTACATGACTGCCATTTCTGTTTTGCTCAATGAGAAACTTGGTTCAGAAATGCATTGGAAATTGCTGAGGTTCATGGAGAACCAAACTAAGCACTTTTCAAGTGAGTGAGATCAAAGATGACGGCTTAACCATACAATAGACTTCCTAAGGTCTGTGGGGAGATGAGAAGGGAATTCTTTATTAATAGTGAAAATTAAGAATTCATTAGAGGTATTCAGCAGTAGATTTCGGTCTTCAGAATAAAGAATTAGTGAAATCACACTAGAATGATTTAAGCCATCTAGGCTGAGAAACAGAAAGAATAGAATCAAAAAACTCATGGAACCTGAGTTACTGAGTATTCTCAGGAGATTACCTTAGACCTAGGCATCATGGGAATCCTAGAGGAAGATGCAATAAGCAAGGGGGAAGGAAGAAGATTTCAAAGGATGCAGGCTGAAAATAGCACATTCCTGATGAAAGACAAGAATCCATAAATCCAAGAAGATCACCCACCAGTCCTCAGGGTGAGTTCAGAGTTTCACAGAGAAAAAGAATCCAACTGTCTGAAAACAAAAAGAACCTTGAAAGTCAAAGGAGAGAAACTTGTTACAGTTAGTTGAGGAAACTTGGTCAAGATTATGGTTGGCTTCCCAAATGAAACAACAATACTATCAAAGTGCTCAAACAACACACAAACACACAGTGGGTGGAATAGAGAGAGGTACAGAGAGAGAGACATACAGAAATAGAGGGGGGATGACATACAGAAACAGAGACAGAGAGAGAGATACAGAAACAGAGAGCAGGAGGGAGAGAAAGAGAGAGAAATGCAGAGTGGGGAAGGGAGAGAGAGAGAGAAAGAGGTATTTTACATTTGACAGGACTTCACAGACAAGGAAGAAATCAGTTTATTCTCAGATTAGTACAAGTGTAAGCCAATGCTGATTGGTTGATTTTATAGAGCACGCTAGCCAATGCTGATGGGTTGATTCTATAGAGCACGCTAAGAACAAGTCGAACCAGCACTCGGTTGAAACGAAAGCACATAAGAGCCTACTCCAAAGTGAGGCGCTCTCTAGCTGTATTTGGTTCAGTGACAATTTTATGTTAGTAACTTATCAACAGTAACTACTGAGTCTCCAGACTAATCAACAGCTCTACCTGTGAATTCCACCCCCATAGGTTTACTTGATTCTATAACACAGAATTTAAAAATTCATAAATCATCACATGTGTTTTAACCTTAAAAATTAGTTGCCAGACAATTTTGTTCCCATCCAATGTTGGGGTTTTGTTTTAGTTTTTTGTTTGTTTCTTTTCTACTTTAAATGTTTTTTTTTGATTCTTTGACAGTTTCTTACATGTATATAATGGATTTTACTCCTTCTCACCCCATTATCCTCTCTAACCTCTCACTCTCCTGTTGAAAACTTTCTTTCCAACCAGTCCCCTTTCTGCTTCCAAGTCCTTGTGTGTGTAAATGAGATTGCCTGCATGATCCTAGACTGGAGGTTATTAACCAAATGATGGCAGTGTATCAGTGCTCACGCTACTGATGAAAGTGATTCCCCTTCCTCCAGCTACAACTGGCTGCCAATACTTCCTTAAGAAGGCCTGGGGCCCGGTGATCCCTTCCCCTGTAAAGCCACAGTCCTATCAGGAGAGATCACATATCTTATCTGCTCTCATAAGGTTTTGCCTTTCCTGCCTGAATTCTCTACAGGGATGAAAAAAAAAAATCATGTGGAAAGTTGCCAGAAGGGACATCATGTGAACCTTCATTCCTCAGTATAAACTGTAATTCTCTTCAACACGTTGTCAGGGTTGGTGACTATTGCCTATATTCACAGCACTGGAATAAGTTATGTCAGGAGGATTGCCATGAGTTCATGGCCAATCTAAGATATGCAGTGAGACCCTATCTGAAAAAAAACAAACCAAACAAAAATGTTCCCGAGTCAATTTCTATGTCAGCTCCCCACTTACAGTTAGGTGTAGAGTGCATTCCATTAGACAGTAATTCTCCTCTGGTGACATCCAGTTATCAGTGCGGAGCTGCTGCATGTTCTTATTTTAGTTCACAGAAATACAAATTAAAAGAATAACTGTATTTAAGAATAAGGATTTTTATGAAAGTATGCATATATAATAAATAAACCATGAGAAGATGAAAACAAGCACCTCTGATAAAGGCAAATGCTTAAGTGAGGATAAAGTTCAATATTGTATTTTTGATGTGTAAGTACACTTGTTATTTTATGTAATAATTAAAAGGCAAAATCATAAAACGTAATTATAATCAGTATTATTGGACTGACAATATATAAAGAAGTAATTTATGATCTATGAAGTGGGCTGTGGAACAAAGCATTATAGACACAGATTGTATGATGTTAAGTTAGTAGACTGATTAAGCTTTATATTTTTATTTTTTTATTTTTTTATTTTTTATTTTTTTGGTTTTTCGAGACAGGGTTTCTCTGTG
>NW_004949120.1:4310778-4313023 GCF_000317375.1 Microtus ochrogaster
TGTAGACCAGGCTGGTCTCGAACTCACAGAGATCTGCCTGCCTCTGCCTCCCGAGTGCTGGGATTAAAGGCGTGCGCCACCACTGCCCGGCTTGATTAAGCTTTATATATGTGGTCATTTCAGATGCTAAATACAATTTCAACAATAACCACAAAAATATTGAAAATTGCATGCTTAATAGTAAATTAGTATGCAAAATCAAGATAATTCAGTACAAAACCCAGCCAAATGTAAAACAAAAATATAAATAAGAAAGTGAGGAACAGAAGCGATAGAAACACACAGTAAGTTTCTTAAGTTCTTCCTTTTCAGTAACAAATTTTAATATAAATGGGTTAAATTCTCCAATCAAAAAGCAAAGGCGAAAAAATGAATTTTAAAAATAAACTTACTCAGTTAGATACTACGTGTAAGAGATTCACTTTAGATTCATTAAATTCGAAGTTATTTGAAAAGAGAAGGTGGAAAAGTTTATTGTGCACACACCCATCAAAGAAGAACTGAGCTAGCTGTATCAATATCAAACAAAACAGAGGTCACGTTAAAAGCTGTCACAAGAGACAAAAAGGACACTATCCATTGAAAGGAGTCAACTGTGAAAAAGATGCAACAATTGTAAACAGGTAGAGAAGAATGGGTGACGATGAAGCAAACAGTGAAGGGTCTGGGAGAAACAGCTGTTTAATATACGATCTGAGGATCAAGGAGGACATTCAGAATTTTATCTGCTCATAAAATACATGAAGAGCACACAACCAAGCAAGTCATAAGATGCTCTCCAGAATATGTCTTATATCACAAACTAATCTCTGATAAATAGAAACATTGGAATCACATAAAAATCTCTCTTCTCATCATAATATTTTAAAGTCGGAGTTTAATAGGGAACCTGGGAAATTTGCCAATAGGTGGGATTTAAAGAGCACATCCTTTTTAAAATTAATTAATTAATTATTTAAAAATGATCTTTTCTCATTCTATATAGCTATCCTAGCTCCCACTCCCTTCCTTCCTCCTCCTCCCCTCACCTTCCTCCCACCCCACTCTCCATCCATTCCTCAAAGAGGGTAAGGTTTCCCATGGGGAGTCAACAAATTCTGACACATCACTTTGTGGCAGGGCCAAGCCCCATCCTCCAAACTCCCATTCAGGCTGAGCAAAGTATCCGTCCAAAAAGAATAGTTCAAAACACCAGTTCAAGCACTAGGGATAAATCCTGGTCCCACTGTCCGTAGCCCCACAGACTGCCCAAGTCACACAACTGTCACCCACATTCTTAGGGCCTAGCTTGGTTCTATGCAGTTTCCCCTGGTATCAATCTATAGTCAGATAAGCTGTTTCTGTGGGTATCCCTTTTTTCATATTATCATTTCTTCCTCACTTGTACTACTGGTTTCTGGAAGCTGAGCCCAGTGCTTAGCTATGGATCTCCGCATCTGCTTCCATCAGTTGCTAGATGAAGGTTCTATGATGACAATTAAGGCAGCCCTCAATTTGATTATAGGAGAAGACCAGTTTAGGCACCCTCGTCACTATTGCTTAGGGGCTTATCTGGGGTCATCCTTGTGGTATCCTTGGAAATTCCCTGGTGCAAGGCTTCATGCTAACCCCATAATGACCTCCATAATCAAGATATCTCTTTCTTTGTTCTCCTTTCTGTCCTTCATCCCATCTCAATCATTCTGTTTCCTCCTGTTTTCCTCCTCCTTCCCCTTCTCTTTTCCCTCCTCCCCTCCCCTGACCTCCCTTCTCCTCCCCTCCTACACTCTCAATTTTCTCAAGAGATCTTGCCTATTTCCTCTTCCCAGGAAAATCCATGTATGTTAAAGAGCACATTCTTAACTAATGCATAACTAAAAAAACAATCACAAAAGAAGTAAAATATTTAGGCATGGTTAAAACTGAAAAACCATATAATAAAGCATGACAACTAGAATATGATATAAACACAAATAAGATACAGACAGCAAGCAAAAATACATAAAACAAGTATACACATGTAAAGTAGTTGACTTTCTCTACCCTTGTGATGAATATTTCCAAAACAAGTCTAACGCAAGTTCACTTGTGATAGTATATTTAGAATGAAATACTCAGGACTATATTTAGCTGTATAAATAGAAAGACCTCCATAAAAAGTTGTAAAATGTTATTGAATAAAAAGTAAATTAAAAGCCGGGCGATGGTGGCGCACGCCTTTAATCCCAGCACTCGGGAGGCAGAGGCAGGCGGATCTCTGTGAGTT
>NW_004949120.1:4317083-4317951 GCF_000317375.1 Microtus ochrogaster
AGATCATCTTCAGACTACAGATGCAAGGCAGCTCCTACTGAAATCCCCACAGAGACCTTTCATGAGTGGAGAAGCAGGTCCTTGGGATCACAAGTATTGGCAAGGGATGAAAAGGTAAAAAAAAAAAACAAAAAAAAAAAAACAGGAGATTCCCGTTTTCTCATTTCAAAATCTCCCGCCAATAGCCAGCCAAGAAACCAGACTCCTAGTGGCTTAAGGATACAATCCAGCATAATAAAATCTTGAGTAAATTAAGATGCACCTGCGAAAATCTGACTTTTGAGAAGTTTGTCATATCTTTTCAACGGGGAGAAGAACAGCTGGACTTCTGTGTGAAAGTAATGAAGTTGGTTCTCTACCGCAAATAGACAAACACAGATTCAAAGTCAAACACTATCCTAAATAAAGAGTTAAAACCATAACTTCTCACTAGAAAACATTTAAGTCTTTATGAGCATGGATTTGGCAATAGATTTTTTTAGCATAATGCTGGATGCAAAAGTAAGTAAGACCTTCAAAATCAAACATTTCTTTACATCAAAAGATATTATCAAAGGAGTGAAAATCAACTGAGAAAATACTTGTAACCCTTGGCCTCAGCATAATTCAACAGGAAAAACACAGCCTAATTTTTAAATGGACAAATAAGACCACAACAGGGCTAGTCTACAGAGAAAAGACATGTGATGTCATTACTTCTCTGGAAAATGAAAATTACAAAAGGTACTACTTTATAGTTACTGGAATGAATACAATTTTTTAAAAAAGAAAAACTCTGCCGGGCGATGGTGGCGCACGCCTTTAATCCCAGCACTCGGGAGGCAGAGGCAGGCGGATCTCTGTGAGTTCGAGACCAGCCTGGTCTACA
>NW_004949120.1:4318901-4320640 GCF_000317375.1 Microtus ochrogaster
CTGGCTTTGTGGGAGCCTAGCCAGTTTGGATGTTCACCTTCCAAGATATGGACGGAGGGGGAGGACCTAAGACTTACCACAGGGCAAGGCACCCTGACTGCTCTTTGGACTGGAAAGGGAGGGGGAGAGGAGTGCAGGCAGGGGGAGAAGGGTGGGAGGAGGGGGAGAAGAATGGGAGGAGTGGGAGGGAAGTGGGAGGCTGGGAGGAGGCGGAAACTTGTTTTTTTTTTCTTCCTTTTCTCAATAACAAAAAAAAAGAAAAAAAGTAATAAAATCTGGTAAGGATATGGAGAGACTGGAACTGAACCCTGCTGGTGGAAACGTAAAAATCACAAAGGTGTTATATAGTCATGTAGTTATCCCTCAACAAGTTAAACACGGAATTACCATGCAACTGAGCAATTTTATTCCTGTGTATGAACCCAGAAGAGTTCAAACAGGATCTGAATGGATAGTGGCATACTCAAGTTCATTTTAGTATTGTCCACAATAGACAGAATATGGAAACAAGCTCTAGCTGTATTAGCAGGTGAATAGATAAACAACATGCAGTATACACATGCCGTGGAGCATGGTATATTTTTAGCAAGAAGTGCTCTGACATATATATAATGTGATGTAAGTAAACCAGAGAACATGCTATGTAAAGCCAGGCAAACACTGTGGGACACGGATTGTATGTTTTCACTTGCATTAAATGATTAGAATAGGCAAATTAGTTAGTAGATACAGAAAATAAAGTACCTGTTATCAGAAGTTGGAGGGTAGGGGAGAATATGGTTAGTATGGTTTAATGGTTGCAAGTGTATGTTGGATTGGTGAAGAATATTGAAATACTGGTAATGGCCATGTATTATTGTGAATGAAATCAATATAAAAATCACACACGTGAACACTGATAAAAGGCTCAGTTTCTGTTATATATCATTTACCATAATAAAGATCATCATTTACCATAATAAAGATTATTTTGGTATGACTCAAGAAGCTATACACTATTTCTAAGCACTTTGTCTTTATTCCCTTAGAGAAATAGTAGTGCCTTGTGGACGTTTTTGGGGATTCTATAGCAAGGTTCTACAGCTCGCAAATGAAGATTCGTGAACAAAAAAAGCCAAGAGACATACCATGCATAGTGTTCCAGGCTTCTGTATTCAGATAAAAATATTTATATCTAAATCAACACAGAAGCAAATAAAATCCCTGGCAAATGTGAACTCCACCCGTAAGCAGGCGAGGGGGCCTGGGAGGCCTCCGGCATGAAGCCTCTGCACAAGGGTTTCCAGTTCTTCACCAGCAGAAGAGCTTTGAAAGTTTTAAAGTTCTTCCTAAATTTCTTCTCCTCTTCTTGTGTCCTTTCTGCAGAGGAGTTAGTATGGTAACTAGGACAGTGGTGCTACCCTGTTGCTGAGAAGCAATGCTTCTATGACCTCCTTGAAGACTTCCTCTCCTGTCTTCTTTGACTCCGGCAAAGTCTGCCAAGGTCTTCTGTCTCTAGGGAGCTCTTTGTGCTCAGTCTCTGATTTCTGACCAATACATTAATTCTCAATTGCCAGTGTTCAGGAGAAAGGTTTATGGTGAAAAGAAAGTGATGGGATCCGAATGACTTAGGGAGGTAATGAGAGGATGAAGAGTTTAAGAAGGCGAACATCCGCAACTCGGGAGGCAGAGGCAGGCGGATCTCTGTGAGTTCGAGACCAGCCTGGTCTACAAGAGCTAGTTCCAGGACAGGCTCCAAA
>NW_004949120.1:4320740-4333902 GCF_000317375.1 Microtus ochrogaster
CAGGACAGGCTCCAAAGCCACAGAGAAACCCTGTCTCGAAAAACCAAAAAAAAAAAAAAAAAAGAAGGCGAACATCCCAGGAATGTAGATGCAGTCATGAGACAAGATGAGCTAACATAACGAAGGCAGGGAATGAGGAGAAAATACTGAAATTCACCACAAAACCAGTCTAGCCTTTGGCAGGAAGAAGGCAACTTCTAAACAGACGGGAGAAATGAGAGTCAAACGCAAGACAAAAGTCACCTAGCACAAAATGAAAAAGATGACAGAAGGGGACTCTAGGTTCAAAGGCAGAAAACTGATTCTAAAGAGAAACAGGCGGGTAAGGAAAAGATATACCAAGGAATGGTTGATACTGGAAGTACACAAAAGAATAAAGTTCATTAGGGTGGCCGCGGGTTACCTGGCTAGCCAGGAAATGGATAAAACTCAGTACAATCCATTACAAATACAGGCTATCAGGCTCCTGATTGACAAACAGAGTTTGTCACCGCTTCCCCTAAGTTCAGGAAAGAAATGTGTGGTGTTGAAAGGGACAGATTTTGTTTTCACTCCTGTTGGCTGCCGGCGTGGGACCCAGCAAAAGCTACTAAGGCAGCGGAAGTCAACTGAGCGCAAACTGGTAGCTTTTCAGGCAACAAGCTGGCAGGAATGGGCTCTTCTTTATCACGTATGTATTTACTTCTGATTTGTGGAGCACCCGCATCCACATGGATCTGAGGCACTCTGGAACAAAAACACATGCACACATGTCATTGAAGAGTACATAAAGGACAGAGAGAGCCTTGGAAGGAGGGTGGATCCATTTGTACCGAGTGGCTTTACAGGAAGACTAGCCGTGAAACCAAAGAATAATCCTGAGTACAAACAGGGTAGCCAGCCATATATTTTTTTTTCCCTAGGGGGTGCTTGCTGTCTCACTGCTGCTTTTGTCCTGGCAAGCCAGGCGAAATATTTTTCAACTGAGCATCCATTCAAAGCAGGTGGACAACACCCCATGGAAGAACAGTAGGGTACAGTGCCCAGTGGGCCGTGCTACTGAAGTGATGGTTCTTGTTCCTTCTGCTTCCAGCTCAGGAGAGAGCACTGCTGGGGACCCGGTGTGAACAGCCTTGTTATGTCCAAAGGCTCTGTCTCCAAAAATTCACAAGAGATTCTGAATGCCAAGGTGAGCGGAAACTGAAGGCAAGGCAGTCTGGGCATCAGGACCTTGGAATCTGCTGCTGGCTCTCAGGGCTTCCTTGGCATAGAACCTCTTTACAAAAAGAAGGGTCACCGAGAGAGCAGTTTCCAAGGCTGCTTAAAGGACATAGTACCATCCGAGGTCTAGCTCTGCAAGGATCCTACCGGAGCAGCCTCCGCAGCGACCACACACAGGACAGGCAC
Organism: Microtus ochrogaster; assembly: GCF_000317375.1. Taxonomy (NCBI): domain Eukaryota; kingdom Metazoa; phylum Chordata; class Mammalia; order Rodentia; family Cricetidae; genus Microtus; species Microtus ochrogaster. The sequence continues at coordinate 4,322,127 of NW_004949120.1, forward strand.
AAATGACCATATGGAAAGCACAGAGCCTTGCCATCCAACCCTGGCTGCCTCAGTCTCCCCTTCTGATCCCACACAAAGCAGCAGCCGTTGATATAGGATGGGCTGCTGGGTTGAGAAGTGTAGAAAGAATCCTTTTCTTCTCACACTCTGTTATCTGCCCAGGTCCACACCACAGTGGAAGCTGACCACGGCCACCATGTTTAAAAGTGTTCAGAATTGGCAGCATAGGAAGGGCACTGAAAGTCTGACCCTTTTGTGGCATTGACAGGTTAACCCTAGTTGCTGTGGCTGCATTTTGAAACTTTGCAGATGGCACAGTTAGTCTGATGGTATTGGTGAAGGGGTTTTGACTAGAGGCAGGTATGGTTATTAACGCTAAAAGAGGAAAATGCAAAATAACTAACCAGGGACATTCTTAGAGTACTGACCCCAGAGAAAGTGAAATTAAAAAAAAAAAATCAGAAGATACAGACCTAAGCAAGTTCTTACTAAGTTAGCTGGATTCCTGTTTGATTAGGGTTAAGGTTAGAGTTTGGGTTATGACATGGTTTTCTGGGGAGTTTTTGGTGTGGCTGGTACCACCCAAGGGGCTAGAAATACCTTAAGGCATTTCTATATCTCTGGTTAACACAACAACGAAGAGAATGCAGGTGTCCTGGTATAGAGAAGTCACCTTTGAGCTGATGCACAGTTTTCCTGACCATGCCCTCTTCTGCAAATGAAAAAAACTGGGACACATGGAGTTGTGAGAAGGCTGCTGCCAGCTGCAGTAGTAACTTGGACCCCAACTTGGTCAGTTGGCGGCATTCTGCCCATCAGTTGTCAAGGTTAGTGTTAATAAAATGTGATCTCATCCTGTCTTCATCAGAGGACTGTCTCTCAAACTGTGTGGCACAGATTTTTTCCATTTCTCTATGCTGAGTAACTCCTCGAGCCTCAGCTACCCATGGAAACAAATTCTCCAAGTTCATCTTTTCCAGTAAGAATGTGTTTCCTAACTTCCAGTATTCTGGATAACAAGGCATTAATGCTGGTTACATTCATTACCCCCAAGCTTTTCTCCAGTTGCTTTTGCCCCTCTGAACTAATGTTTCCTTTCGACCTGTTTGTCTCCATGGCTGTCACTTAGCACCCAGGCTGTGCTGAGGCTTGCCTTCCATCTGTTCTCTGCCTGATCCAAAGGAATCAGCGCAGAGAGTGGAAGTTTGTCTCCAGCCCTGTGGTGCATCCACTCACCCCCATCAAAAGTTAGTGGTGTCAGCACTGGCCTGGTAACTGCCCTGCCTCCTGGCTTCTGTGATTGCACTTCTGCCAGCTCCACCATACAGTAAACTCTAATAGGCACTTAATTCCTTTCCTCCAACCTCCATCTACCACCAGGCTAAATCAGAGAGAAAAACAGCCTCCTAAAGTTTTAGGTAGCCATGAAAGTCCACACTGCTTGGCCAATGTACTGATGCACACAGCACTTCCAGAACTGGGAATCCATTGAGCCAAGGAAGAAAGAGTAAGTTTATATTCAAAACATCATCATCTCAACCCACTAAAATAGGGGAAAGAACTCAGGCTAAAAGTAGCTTCTCAATACTGTGTCATCTACAAAGACTTCAATGCATCAGCCATTTCAATCAGACTGGAATTGTTCTATGTGTATATAATATGTTCACATTTATATCTAACATACAAGGAAATGAAGCATCATTTTTTTATTCCCAACTATGTGCTATTTCTGGTCAACTATCTTATATTATGAGGAGTGTTAGTATACACCTAAGATGACTGTTCAACACTTCTCTATGACACAATTTCTGAAGAGTTTCAAAAAATACACCGTGAAGACACACAGAAGTGTGCGCAGTCCTCAGTTTCTTTCTTATCTCCTTGCCCCTACCCCATGCGAATAGTCATTGACCTCAGTTCAGAACACCACTATGAGTTGGAGAGGTGGTCGCTGTTTGGACTCAGGTAGTGACTGTCTTGTGTGGGATCCTCCTTTTCTTGCATGAAGCAGAAGACATAAGGACCAATGACCTGCCTTTGCTGGAACTCCTAGGGAACATGCTCTTCCTGTTGGGGTCTGTGATTCTAAGGATTTCTCAAGCACTCACTAACCCCCTCACCTATGGGGCCACCGTGAATAAGAAGAAAAGTTCCATAACAAAAAAAGGAGATCCTTAAGGGTTCCTGTCAGAGAGAGGGTTGTGGAGGACTGACTTTCAGAAGAAAAACTAACAGATGGGAGGGTGCACAGGGACTCTGAAAGGGAGCCAGGAAAGGTAAATTTGAGGTTGAAAAGAATAATTACTGAAAAGTCTTTTACAAAAAGTCACCTTGTAAACTCCATACTTTTACTCTTCCTTATGAGTCCTCTTGCAGTAATAGAGAGGGGGAAAAAACCCTTAGAACATACTTGGTACATTCTTTTTTTTTTAACGTTCAAAGGGACGACTGAGGACAAAAACACAACCCAGGGCATGCATCCCATCTTTCCATCTTCTCTGGTCAAGGAAGAAAAGAATATTGGCAAATAGAGATGTGATGGCAGTGAAGAGGAGAGGTAAACAGAACGCCAGTTTCAGGGACCACTTCAGGTGCCTAACTAGCTCAGGATGCAAAGATCAGATGTGCACAGTGACCATCTGGGAGAGCCAGAGCTAGAACATGCTGTGCTGCCCATCCACCACGCATGTAAGACACTGTGTGCTCTGCCCTTGAAAGCTAGCCTTCTGGCCTGCAATCGAGGCCCAATGACCATAGTATACTAATTACCATAGAAAATTATTGCCTCTACAAAGTACCCATTTGAATCTTTGGCAACTTCTTCCATATCTGCCCTTGACAGCTGAGATTCTCAGACACCTGCTGCTTCGTCCTGACTGCCCATCTGAGAGGGGACACTCAAGCCTGAGTGCTGGCTTGTACAATCTGCCCTGCGGCTCTCAGGTCATGCCCTTTCTCTCCATCCATGCAAGAGAATGACAGTCTCACTGCTTTATGAATGGTCGGATGCCTGCTGAGACAAGAAGCCCAATTTCTTCCAAATATCCTCTATTTACCTCTGCCACCAGTATTCCTGGAACTCTCCAGAGTTATCTCCATGCATTTTAGCTATTCCTGGTGTTCAGTGTGTCTGACTGTCCTGCCAAGCACAGTATTTCTCCCTGGGAAGCCTTATTCTAGTAAAGAAAAATGGGAGACCACACTGTGTAACATTCTGCTAGAGGATGGCCAATAGGTGACATTTTTCATAGTCTTCCATCTTCTCAGTTATGAATCAAGAAGTTGGATTAGAAGCAGATTCCAAAAAGAGTCACCCTCAGAATGTGGTCACCCAGGCAGTGATGAGGTCTTAGTTATTGACTCATGCTCTGTTGTCTACCTTCCCTCTTAGATTGATGCTCCTCACTCTTGTGGATGCTGTCACCCATATGGCACTGGATGCTATTCATTCTCTCCCACTGACTGGCCAAGCTGGCCAAGTGACTTCTAAATCTCTGCTTTAAAAAATGGAAAGCCACATGATACCACAGGCAACTATCAAAGTGGCAACTTGGATTTACATAAAACAAATGTAAGTCAAACAAAACCACCATTTGCCACTCTTCCTGGAATCAAATTACCTTGGCACACCTCAGGACGTGTTATAACAGGTCAGGTCAGCATGTCACAACACTACAGGTAAAACTGGTGGCTCTACAGAGGAAAGAAAAGGGCTCTCCGACATTAACTGCATTTTTGTCTTTGCTTAGTAACTGGGTGTGTCTGTCCTGTGGTCAGAGCTGCTTAACAAAACTGGTGCTTTCCTTAGCCTTATACCACAGAAAACATTGCCCACAAGGCCAGAAACACCCAACTCCAATGCTAATCAGTATGCAAGCTCTAAGAATGTTTTTTACAGAAAGTCGCCCTACCTTCCTTCTCCTATGAGTTTACCCTACACTGCTCAGATTGTCAACAAAGTTTGTGAATTCCTGGGCCACCAGAGGCTTCAAGGAATTGTATGCAATGCTTGTCATTCAGTTCATTTAAATGCTAAAAATGAAGAAACTAGATCTCTCTGTAGAAAAAAGATTCTGTCCCTCTTAGTCCTGCAGCCATTCGGTCCCTAATAAACACACTTATATTAATTATAAAATGTTTGGCCTCTTAGCTCAGACTTATTATTAGCTAGCTCTTGCAGCTTAAATTAACTCAAAAATCTTATCTATGTTTAGCCAAGTGGCTTGGTACCTTTTCTCAGTAAGTCATTCTTATCTTGCTTCCTCTGCATCTGGATGACAACTGCATTTCTGTCTTTCCTCTTCCCAGAATTCTTCTAGTCTTGTTACCCCACCTATACTTTCGGTGTGGCTACTGGACAATCAGCATTTTATTAAACCAAATTGAGTGGTAAATCTTTACAGTGTACAAAAGCATTATCCCACAGCATTTCTCCCTTTTTTCTTTTCACAACAAGAACCCTGAATTTAATCTGCTTTGTTTAGTTTTTTTTTCCTGACCATTAATCCATAACAACTTGTAACTAATACATAAAGAAACATCCATAATTCATTTTGGGGGGAGGAGAGAATGTGGGCATTCTCTTTAGGCTACTTTCTGCTGATTAGGGATGCTGGTAGTCTTTGAAGAACCCTGAGAAAATTTCAGATATGGTCAAGTTCTGACTGGAGTATTCTGTGAGGCAGTATCATCTCACCTAGCAGTCTTGAAACAGTTCTAGATGCATAACTCAGAAGAAACTGCAATAGGGGTGCTCTGAAACATTGAATCATCAGGACCATCTGCTTCTATTGAAGATTTTTCAAGGGGATCTTCCTTCATCACATCTGATTTTTTTAACCCAGAATTAATCCACAGCCTTTCAATTCCCGTGGAGATAGAAGCAGAACCTCTTTCCCAAAGTAACATATCTTTTGACTTAAATTTTAAAGTGAAGATATTTTTAAATATATAGGTTGGATTAATTCAGCAGCATTTATAATCAAATGTCTTTTAGCAGCTGTTTCTCCTTTCTCAGCAGTCAGACAATTCAAAGACAACAATGTGGCAAACGGTATATAAACTCTTTGTGTATTTTCCATCTTTGCATGACTTTTTTTTAAAAAAAAACTCTATTTCTTTTAATGTTATTTTTTTAATTTTAGGTTTTTCAAGAAATGGTTTCTCTGTGTATTTTTTGGCTGTCCTAGAGCTCACTCTATAGATCAGGCTGACCTCGAACTCAAGAGATTCACCTGCCTCATGCCTCTGCATGCTGGGATTAAAGGCATGCATCACCTACTCTATTTCTTTTGTTATGGACTTTTTCTATTCTTTTGTTTTTCTCTCCCAAGCCTATGTACATTTTTAAACATACTGCAAACCATTTAGAAAGGTTTTTTTAAATCTCTGAATCTGTCTTTACTATATATCTCTTTCTTTTTCTGACCACATGAGTCTTTAATCTGCTAAGCGATAATGCTAGGATTAAAGTTGTGGCATGGTGACTGGATCTGCCCTATTCCTTAGCTTTCTGGGAGTCTAGCTTCATAGTAGAGGTATTATCAGGAACCATGTTTATTGCCACAACCCTATGGAGTTTTGAGGTTCATGCCACCAGCAAGAAACAGTGTGCCTCAGGGAACTTCTCAGGATCTTTCTGAAGTAACATGCAATCACAGGTAGCCAAAACCTAGTGGTAGAATGAAACTAAGGACATTTTTCTGTACATATCAGATCAAAAGAACCAAGGCTATCAAATAAACTCTTATTGACTTCCTGGGAACCCAGTCATTCATGTGCATTTTTTAAGACCTGATGTCATCCTAGATATTGCTTATGCTTCCCAGAATGAGTTCCATATAGACACAAAAAGTATAATTTTCCAGAATTAATGCCTATCTCCAGGAAGCCTGGCCTCTGAGTTAGGGTCTTAGCCATGCTCCTTCTTGGGAACAGATTCAGTCAGAGGTATCCAGAGGGACTTTCCAATTATCTAGCAGGACTTAAGAAGGACTTACTATGAAGGAGAAAGAATGGGCACCTGTAGATGTCTGTAACATGTTAGCTGGATAGAGCCTATGTTACTCAAAGTAATCCACAAAGCATGCTATGAGTGGAAGGCTGAGTTAAAGGAAGAACGGGAGGGAAAAGAGGGAGAGAAAATGAGAAGGACAGGAAGGGAATGAAGGAGAAAAGTGGGGAAAGGAGTTTGGATTTGATTGTTAATCCTGAGAATAAGTTTCCTTATGTTCCTTTTTCTTTTTTTTCAAGACAGGGTTTCTCTGTAGCTTTGGAGCCTGTCCTGGAATAGCTCTTGTAGATCAGGCTGGTCTCGAACTCACAGAGATCCACCTGCCTCTGCCTCCCAAGTGCTAGGATTAAAGGCGTGTGCCACCACCACCTTAAGTTCTTTTTATGGAGTGGCCAAAGGGTCCTGGAGGAGCAGGAGCCAGGGCAGCCAGAAGACCTCAACAGGCTAGCGATCCGACAAGCTCAGCTATAACAACTCCAGGGACATTTGGGGGTTGTAAGGTTATCCCAGAGAGGACAAAGAGGGGCACGGGAATCAACTAAGCCAGAAAGACCTGAGCTGATCAGACTTTTGGAAGCAGAATGGCCAAGCTCTTGGTGTGCCAACATTCTCTTCACATATGGGGGGATGGGTAACTGGGTTTTCCAAATTTATCCCATTGCTTTGGGTTTTTGTTTCTTTGTTTTGCTTGTTTGTCTGTTTTGGTTTAGGTTGAGGATTTTTTTATAGCTTGAAGTGCTCCTGAACACTCTTCAAGCAGCTGAAGCCTGCTGCTGGAGGAAAACGACCATTGCATGTCCCTGTGTGACTGACACCAGGGTTGAGAAGTCAGAAAAACTATTTCCCCTGGGTGTTCTTCTGTGATGCGAGGGGATCAATTCTGACTTCCCTAACTTGCCCATCCTTGCCTCTTGGTGTCAGTTTGATGTTCTGTGTAAAGGAGCTAACATTGCTCCTCTGATCAAGAAGAATTGCCCTGCCCATAGCAGGGAAGGAGAGGCTGAGGCTGAGGTGCAAAGCAGTTAGGGCCTCCATGGAGTGCAGCTTACTCGTGAACCTCTGGGGGCAAGCAAGAGCAGGAGAGCTGTTCCCTGATCCATCATAGTGATAAGAGAATTCTAGTACAGATGAGTCCTTGTCATTGATAGTGTCATCCTATAGTTCCTGAACTATTGCTTCTAAATTGCATGACGAGAGGCAATTTCCATTTTATTCTGAATTTTGCCTTTTCTACCCACAGGATAAAGCACCCCCCCCATATTCCATCACCATGGATGGTGCCATTTCTTGACTTTGATTTCTGAGTCAGCTTTGTAAGGCATCGTGTTCATGTGAGTGGACTCAGGGCCTTCAGAACTGGGTCAGGCATTTGCTGCAGGTCATTACAAGGCTACAAAATAGAGCATGCTTAATTTTGTTATTTTTGAAGATTTTCTTCTCCTCTTGTGTGCACAAGAAGACAATCAGTACTTAATTAAATTTTGGAACTGTTCCTGAACATTTCAGACTGTCAAAGATGCATGTAACCTCCTTTCACCCAGGCTACCCAAGAGAGTTTAAACAGAGGCACAGCAAAAGAACAAAGTGGGCTTGCCGACCAAGACGATGTCAGTTGTCACGCTGGTACTTCAGGTACTTATGCCTGAAACAGTCCAGCAGGATATTCTCCATACGTAGAATCCAGAGTTGGAAATGACCTAGTCATGAATTCAATCTTTTTATTGCAGGTATGTGCTGAATGATTTACCTGACACACATGATGATACGGTAGCAGCTGTTAAATATTCATATCCTCACCCAATAGCAGAAGCTTGGACTGCCACTTAGACAGTAGATTCCAGGACCAAGGTTTTAATTTGGGTGTATGATGAGCAACATGGAGACCTTTCCTGAGAGGGGCTGATGTACGTCAACCATCACCTCTTTAGGATCAGTCCCATTTCCCAGGACAGTCAACATTCAGTCCCACAGCAGACTACAAAGAACCCCCCACACTGATACAGATAGGAGGAACTTCTGCAGCGCTTTCCAGCTGCGATGCTGCTACACATAACCCCACCCACCCATACCACCTGCTCTTCTCCCCGAGATCTTTCTTCACTCATTGTTATTGGGCCAATCTCCAGTTCACAATGTGCTTCCCAGAAAACTTCCTCTGTAACAGAATTTGAAGGCCAGTTTCTCACCCCAAGCCCAGAGTTGTGGGTATCCAGTGACATTCACATAGATGAACTCTTTTCTAAAATGTGTTCGTTTCTTGCTGATGGAGCCTATGAAGGAAGACGAACTAGACTATGAGCACTTAGAAGATATCAGAGCAATTTCCTTGCCAAAGCTGTCGGTTCAATGGAATTTTCTCTTCTTCAATGGCAGTTGCCAAAATAAATAAATAAATAAATAAGATTAATGAAAGGAATACAAAATAGGATCTCATTATAGGAAATTTCTTTTCAGTAAGAAGGCATTTTTCAAAGTTGACTGGGTCAACAATGGGCCCTGGGTGGCAGCCACTTTGTTAATAAAGGGAGGAGGCAGTTTTAAATCTGTGCTGGATCTCTTATCAGTTGATGTCACGTGACTCACCACGAGTTTTATTCGATGAGCATTAGGAGCTCTTCTTGGGCTTGCAGAGACCCAGTGTGTTTATTGTTTGTTGCTGGCCCCGACTTCGCCCACTCCATCTTGGCAGTGAAATATGTTCTGCACAGATGCTAGCCAGTACTGCTTCATTTTATCTTGATGCTGTTACCCTGTCTCTCTACTCTCACACCAGCTATGTCATTAGGTCATGAGGGATGTGTATTTATCAAACGGAAGTAATGGAGCCGGAATCAGCATTATGAAAATCTTCTGCATGTGTTCTGCAAACCTAGGCAGCAGGAAGCATTGGAAGACACAGTCACATGTTGAGCTGTCCAAGGAAGGTGACATTGGTAGGCAGAGCATCTTTGTCCCAACCAACTTGCAGCTACTTCTGTCATCTTAAACTGGGGATGAACCTTGGATAAGAATCAACCAAAGAATTCTTTCCTGGGCTCAGGGAGGAGCTTCTACCACCCACCCCAAGGATGCTTTTGAACACGAGATCATATGGCAGTCACATGTTCAGGAAAGCCTTTCTTCCCACATGCAAAAGAGCTGGTGGCTGTCTTCATCCATGGAGAAACACAGGTCGCTGCCTGGTGTTCAGAATCAATGAGGGAGTTTGCAGAAAAGCTCCTATGCCTCTGATGTTTCCTGAAGATTATTTACATACACACAGCATGTGAATAGACTAACTGGATACAGCTTAAAAGAAAATGTGGCGTTATGGTTGTTAGGCAAAACTTGACTCCCTCTGTTTCCTTTACCAAGGTGACCACAATTAAACATTAGGCATCTCTCATCAACTGGTTTCATGTTTCTTTCAACCCCCCCCTCTACAAATATATGCATAGGTTTATACTCTACTTTAATACAAATCAAATCAGAATCATGCTACATAGATAGTGCCTCACTTGCTAACACAATGAAATATGTGTGGATCTCACCACGTCTTCCGAAGACCGCACTGCACACAGGTTGGGTGGGGTTGCCTGCTGCCTGTAACCAGCAGTACTGAGAGTATCTTTCTCACTGTGTCTCACACACACAAACAAGCTGTTCTTCTTTCCTAGAGCATTAAAATGAGATTTCTGAGAAAAATAAAAAAAAAAAAGGTAACCACATATCATGTTTTAATAAGTAACGCCAAATGAACATGGCAAAATTGTGTTAATTTAACTCAATCTATTTTTATTAATTTTCTTCTCCCCAGAATTATGAGATTATCATATCATATTCTTTCAAGTTTCATTGCTGTTTCTCCAACTAGCTGTTACTTAATTGCTCATCAAGTAAAGAAGAAAATGCACTTATTTCATTTTTGAGGGGAAAAATTGTTTTTAACTAACCCTTTCTTGCTTAATTTTCAACCTACTTTTCAAAAGATTGACTTTTTGTTTCTAATTTTGTCCACATGTGTGTGTATGTGCACATGTGAGTGCCAGTGGATGTCCACAGAGTCCAGAAGAGGATGGGAGATCTCCAGGAGCTATAGCAACTGGTGCTTGGGAAACACCTGCTATGGGTGCTTGGACCCAAACTCAGATCCTCTGCAAGAGCGATCCATGCTCTTAACCTCTATACTATTTTCAATCCCAGCACCTACACAAAACTTTTTTTAAAAAATTAAGTATATATGTGAGAGGTGTGGGTTCATGCATGAGTGCATTGCTTGTGGAATCCTGAGAGGGTGTCAGATTTTACGAGCTAGAGGTGTAGGTGGTTTTGAGCCATCTGACATGGGTACTAGGAACTGAACTTGGACCTTCTGTAAGAGTACTACATGCTCTTAACGACTGAGCTTCCTCTCTAACCCCTTAATTATTTCCTCTGTCAGAGAATTGGACTAGGGATCTCTGTGATGTTTTAAGAAACTCTGGCGGGTGTGTAAATCATCCAATTTTTAAAGTGTGTCAATAGAACCTGAAAAGAAAGATTCTTCTGTTTAGCGAGGGGCATCAGTCATCTAATGGGAGTATAATTCTGCTTCGATTGTAAGACATACATCTAGTCTTTTTAATTGTCACTTAAGTTCTGATAGTCTCACTTAATTTTTGTTCATTTAATTTGTTTCTCCAAGCAATCTGTTAAAGCTTTCACATCTGATTAGAGATTTTGTCACTTGCTGCTTCTATTTCCATAAGTTTTACTCAACGTATATTTTAGAATTCAAATGTGTTATTCATTGCACATATATTTTAAAGGTGTATTTTTAGAGACATAAAGTTTCATGACTAATGGATCTTGTTGGAGAAATATATCATTAATGCACATCTTTCATTAGATCTACTATAGTTCTTTCTCATTGTTGGCTCATCAGTAGCCAAGCATTCTCTTTTATATATGTTCTTGACCTTTTAATAGTTGTTTAGTTTGTGGTGAGTTTGCTTACAATAATATTGTATTTGGTTATCATCATTTTTAGCAGTTAACTTGGCAAGCTTACATTTTAAAAGAAAAATTTATCCATTCACATATAATGCATTGGTATTCTGAAATAGCATCATTTGTATCACAAGACTATTTCCTTTTCCTTTTTGTTCACCTTTTTCTCCTTCTTGCTTAATTAATTTAATTTTTGTCTTTTCTTTCTCTTTTTCAAATAATGGCTTCTGCTCTTTGCTATGCTAGCTTTGAAATTAGTTCTAATTTTTGGCATTTGTCATCAAACGTCTAAACCATATTTTTAAGCTTTAATTTTCCACTAATATCTATAGTTAATTATCACTAATGTCACCACTCATCTCCCATCAAGGTAAGCTATTAGCAGGGTCTTGTTTCTTTTTATGGCTTTCAGAAACCACCACCTCCTTACTTCCCAGTCTATCCCTTGGGCTAATGTGTTGTGATCTAAACATTGGTCGATAGATAAATCAATCACCACTGATATTCAACCGTATGCTCTACTAACACTTCCCCTAAATGCGACATTGAGTGTCTGCCATTGCCTTCCTGGAGGAGTCTCAATACCTTGCTTTGTTTTCTTTTTTTTTTCTTTTCTTTTTTTATTTGAAGCTCATTTTATTTATTTTTTTAATTTATTTATTTAATTAAGAATTTCTGCCTCATCTCCGCCACCGCCTCCCATTTCCCTCCCCCTTCCCCAATCAAGTCCCTCTCCCTCATCAGCTTGAAGAGCAATCAGGGTTCCCTGACCTGTGGGAAGTCCCAGGGCCGCCC
>NW_004949120.1:4334037-4349252 GCF_000317375.1 Microtus ochrogaster
GTTTTATCCCATGCTTTTTTCAGACCCAGGCCAGCTGGTCTTGGTGAATTCCCGAAAGAACATCCCCATTGTCTCAGTGTGTGGGTGCACCCCTCGCAGTCCTGAGTTCCTTGCTCGTGCTCCCCCTCCTTCTGCTCCTGATTTGGACCTTGAGATTTCTGGACACCGGGCTGCGGAACTTGCTTTGTTTTCTTGATGGCATACTTGAGTCTTTCCTCCACCATAGTCAGTGGCCTATTTGAAAAGCCTGTAGTTGGCCGTCCCACTTGAATTTCGCTTTGACTCATTACCCTCGAAGCTTCTAGGGTGTTTTCCCACTGCTTTCTCTGTGTGACTAAAGAGAAGTCTGATGAGAAGCTGTCTTTCACTGATTGAACAGATTTCTTCTTGTCTCCTTCTTTCCTGCCTAGAAGCATTTAGGATATTTAGATCAATATTGAGGAAACTTTAAGAATACACATTTTACCGGGCTCTAACTAGATCCCTGCCTTTGTTCGTTAACCAGGTAAGCAAAGAAAAAAATGCCTCTAAAGTGTTTGCCTCCATCTTCCTTCTACTGCTATTGATTATACGCTGAACCTCTGTGATTTAATGTTAGAACTTCATGCAGGTTCTGAATCTGGGAGTATACTCACTGAAGAAGCTTGGCTCTCTTCTTGACACTGTGTCACCATTTGAAAGTGGCCAGACAAGTCTGCTAGCCCAGTATTCCTCCAAAACAGGCCTCATAAAATCAGTTGTAATGCTGGTACTGATTCTCATTCCTGAGTTCTGTCCCAGACTCTGTCCGAATCTCTAGGTAGAGCATCGTGGAAGAGCGGCTTTCCCTGGTACATACAAACTTGAAGAAGTGTTGTCATTCCATCTAAGTAATAGATAAGTAGATGCTTGTGTGGTCCTAAAGCGATGCAAATCCTGACACTGAATCCAGGAGCTATGCTGGTTACTCATCCAGACAATCCAGAATATGAGTGTATGTATACAACCCCATTCAGGTTATCATCAACACAAACCCCTACATTGTTAAAATACATTGTGGAGAACATAATTGTAGCAGTTTGAATGAAAGTGTCTCCCATAGACTCAGGTATTTGGCACTGTCAGGAGAGGTGGCGGAGCCTTGCTAAATGGAGTCTGCCCCTTGGGACAGACGGCCTTTAAGAGTTCACTTAGCCCACTTTTAGTTTGTTCTTTCTGTATCATGGTTCTCATGATTTTGCCTGTTTATGGTTAAAGGTGTCTGAATTTTCTGCTCCAGCTGCCTGTTTTCCATGTCTCTGGAAACATAAGCAAAAAAATAATGATGTTTCATAACCAAAGCAATCAATGGAAGAAAGAATAACTAATATATGAAGAAAACAAACTGAAACAATAGCCTATCTAAATTTTAAAGCTTCATTTTTTATATAAATAAAAATGCTCACCCTCAGAATTGCACAAGTCCATGGTTACTAAGCAAGCAAATGGTGGATAGGGCTTACGACTATGACCACCAGGTAAGGTAAATTATGTCCCCACATGGTAACCTACATCCTAATCCTTGGAACTTTCTGATATCACCTTACAATGTTAAAAGGTCTTTGTCAATGTGATTAAGTTGAGATTTTTGAGATGCTGCGAGAATTCCATGCTGTCCCGATGAGTTCCATAGGCAGTCTAAAGTGTCCTTGTGGAGAGAAGAAATGAAATTGTTTTCTAGACATTTCATAAAGAATTAGTATGATGATGAAATCAAGATGCCACACTGCTGGCTTTGATGAGGGAGAAGACCCCAAGTCAAAAAATGGAAGGACATTCCAGTTTTAGAACCTGGAGAAAGAAAGGAAATACAATCTCTTAGAGTCTAAAGTGGGATCATGTCCTTGCTTCTGCTTAAACTTGGACTCAGGAAACTGATTTGGATGTTTTAAGCTTTGCACACAAGTTAGAAAGTGAATGCGTGCTGTTTCTGTGTCAGGTACTTTGTTACAACACATCAGGAACAATATGGTTACTCACTAGAGCTGTCTTTAACCTCTCTAGCCCTCTTCCCCAGTCCCAGGGAAGGCTACATTTCTCGGTCACTCTTTGAAGTTAACAGTGGACACACTACTTGCTCTGGCCAATAGCACATGAATAGAAGTGACTTGCCTCTGTTCTGAGTAGTGGCATTGTGGCTCAAATCCCCTGTTGCCTGCTGAATAAGCCAACTGGAACTTCAGCTTTGACCCTTTGACTATGAGGAACAGAAACCCCTGAAAACTTACACTGGACAAATCAGGCATGTGAAATCAACCTCTATTGTGTCAAGGAACTGAGATTTTGGAACTACTTGTTACTGAAGCACAACATATCCTAACACATACAAACTATTACCCAATTTGTGACCATGCCACGGAACCAAGTGTCACCTGCATCTGAGCATCCCTCCAACCTTTCGATAAAATGAGGTCACCTTTACCCTAATCCTCTCCACTTCTGAACAGACTGTAGTACACGCTGCAAAACTGTTGAACGGCAGAAGTGAGTCTTAAAACTAAGTACCATCCACCTTCTTCGATCCCCAGGCTCCACTTCCTACTCTTCCATAGAGGACTGTGTTTGTTGGTGTTTGTCTCAGCAATTCTTCTTCTCTTGCATGGAGGTGGCCAATGTATCATTGCTCCTGTGCTGACACGAGTAGAGAGGGAGGTAATGAGTAGTCAGACATCAGTGTTAGATTTGCACTGACTACCTAAACTTAAATCTGTAATATGGCCTTGTATGACCTTGGTACCCGTCCTACAGTCATGAAATGTGGTTACCATTTTTATCACCTCACTTCTTTTTACCTAACCAGAGACGCTTTTCTTTGGACTTCCTCCCACAGAGGCTGCAGCCCTACCTCTCTCCCAACTCTTGCTTGCAGTTTTACGCATGCATGAGAGATCAGCATTTACCAAGCTTTGATTTTCTTTAGAAAGCGTGAAGGAGCGATGTTGCAAAGACAAGTTTTCTGCAGCTAACCTGTGGACCTACTGCAACCTGGACCTTCAAGGAAAAGTAAGGAGCCTTCTCTAACACAGCCCTGCTTTTTGACAGGGCTAAAGTGCTTGTCCATGGGTCATGTGATGTGAAGACTTATCTCTTCTGCAGCTAGGATCTCACATGACCTTAGGAAGCCAGGGAAGATGTCAGAAGCAAGAAGCAACACGTTATCAGAACGCTGTTTCAAATTAAAATCGCCTTTGTTGGTGAGGAAATCTGTTAAAAGCTGTTATTTGAAATATCTGTAGATAGTTTGGATCTGTGAATAATTGCTATCTGCACATCTCAAATCTCTTCGAGTTTCCTGCTAGACATATCTGCACGAGGTTATAAATAGTACGGCGATGTCGCCCACTGTATAATATAGTCTCTCTGCCTTTACAACTCATCATGAACTTCTATGTAATTTATTTTTTATTGAAGAATTCCAATTAATGGCTTCCTGGTGATTTTAAAGCCTCAAATTATCAGTCTCTGAAAACAAAGCAGAGAACATAATTATCATAAACCGAGAATTTTTCATTTTGAAGCTTATCTGTTTGTGCTAAGTATCTTGTCTGTAAGTAATTAGTGCCTTATTTTTTTTTAGTAAAAAATAATGACCATTCTATGCTACACATCCAAATTTTGTTAACTGCTAGATGTTCTGGGTGTATTATATTTGAATGGACCACCTTGGACTAGTTTTAAAGTATTTCATCAAATGATAATAGCAACAACAAAATACATCTGTTTGTCAGAATAAATTATGTGGCATGTATTTTAAAAACCTATTATATCCTTTTGCTTTCTTTCTAAGAATAAAAGCCTCAGAAAAATATGTACTTGCCATTTATTACCAGGGCTGCACAACAAGAAAGGACTCATTTCATCTGCCATTTATAATTCCTGACTGCTAATCACATCGATCAGCCAATAGCTCAGCTCGAGAGGGTCTTTTCTAGGGCTATTTCAAAAATGCTTTCCTAGAGATAAAACAAAATTCAGCGGAATTAAAACAATTTAAATGACAATGTCAGCCAAGCATTCCTTTAAATTCCTAGAACTTTCTCTGATTTGGAAGGGGTGGTGGGAGTGGGGATAAAACAGGAAGGACTCCATTCTGAGCACCCCAGTTGCTCTCAGACCAGGGGCTGTGGCGGAACAGTTCTCCCCACCAGCTAGAAACTGAATCTAAATGATTCTAGGACTGGCTCCTTTCCTTTTGAAAATATAACATTTGACAAATTAGACAAATGTTGATTAAAAATTTTTTAAGCTACAGAAATACACCATGCAAAGCATTTGCTTTATAGATATAAAGTGTCCACTTTCTAAGTTTTAATACTTTTGCATATTTTTTAAGTGTGTGTGTGTGTGTGTGTATGTGTGTGCATGTGTGTAGTGAGTTCTTAAAAGAGAAAATGTATATAACTGGATCTTATATTATTTATTGAGTCCTTCCCATTGCACAAATTATTATTTTACAACATTTTGAGCAGCTATATATTTGCAATAGCCCATGTATACCATTATCGTAACTGTTTTCTTTTGTTGCACACTGAGGAAAGAAGTCTACTGTTAAGTTATAGATGTGAAAATTTTAAACTTCTTTGTTAATATTACAAAAGGGATGGATTATGGGTGGGCTCACCAGTGGTTAAGAGCATGGCCTGCTCCTCCAAAGACTGGAGTTAGATTCCTGGCACCCACACCATCAGGGGGTTCACCACTACATGTAACTCCAGCTCCCCAAGGTTCGGTGCCTTCTTCCAGCCTGTCAGGGCAGCCCAGTATACACGCCATATCCATTCATAAAGATGCATGCTCACACATAAAAAAATACAAATCTTAAAACCACCCAGTAGGATGGGAAAACGACCACAGCACACCCCTCCATTCTGACTGGGCAAGCATTTCTACTTACTCTCCTGACCATATTGAGGAATGTCATGTCGCTGCTCAAGTCTGTGCCGTCTGGTGACATCATTATATTTATTCAAATAATCTTTGCAGATTTATAGTTCAAAACGCTTAAAATAAGCACATACTAAACATATATGCCTATTTATTTGTGTTTACTTTTCTACATTTTGAAATGGAATTTGAAATTGTTCCTCATCTCTGCATATCAATTTATAATACACCCTGTGTCTTACCATAAATAATTGCAAAATGTTTGTTTTGTTGTTTGCCATTCAACTTTGTTAGTAACATTGACATCAGTTTTTCAGTTTTTATTTTTATGTGCATGAGAATTTCGTCTGTATGTATATCCGTGCATTACACGCCTCTCTGGTAGCTGTGGAGGAAACAATAGGGTGTCAGATACCCTGGAACGGGAGTGATGCAGGATTGCCAGTTACAGTGTGGGTGCTGGGAACTGAACGCAGGCTCGCAGAAAAAGCAGCCAGTGCTCCTACCACTGAGCTATCTCTCAGCCCCAAGTGTTTCAATTTTATGTAGAGTATTTTCATATCTTTTGGCATATATACTCATTTTTATACATAAAGAATATTAACTACAGAAATATCTCCTTCTATGCATTTTACTGGCCTTGTTTGGTCAACTTATTCCTTGAAATTAGTAATAATTGATCACAGCTTAAAGGAAGAAGTGGTGTTACAAATTTCTACCTCCAAAGTGCGAAGCTATTTTCCTAAGACTGTCATCGGCCAGCCACTCTGCTATCTGGAGAATTGTGTGGGCATGTGCACTGAGCTCCCAACTCCATGCACGAGAGTGGGCTCCACATGCCCGTATCCACATACCTCTAATGTTTTACATCGGCAGAACATGTGACTATCCTGACAGATATCCCATTCTCTTTACAAAATCTTCTGTAAGGTTTGGACTTTACATATAGTTTCTTTCCAAGGTGAACTTTGCATTTATTTTGACACTTCAATACGATAATCTCTTACTTAGAATTGCACCAAATAGGGATCACTGGGAAGTACTGATGCCTTCACAATAACTAGCCTTCTCGTTCATGAGCAAACTGGACTTTTACCTTATTTGATGCCTTCAGGAAAGAGTCATGGTTTAATTCAATCATTCTTCCCTTTATCCACCTCGCTTTAGAGTTACCAGGGTCTAGTAAATTCCAAGCCTATAAAATTTACACCATGTTTTCTTTGTGAGACTGAAATAATTGATTAGTGGGATCAAGTGCTCCAGCTCCCATTCCTAGCTTTGAGATCTTGAAGAAGTCTTTAATAGCACAGAGATTCAGCTATAAGACGATGGGGCAGCAAGATGGTTCAGCAGTTAAAAGTGCTTGCCAGCAAGACTGGAAACATGAGTTCAATCCCCAGAAGCAACGTGGTAGAAGGAAAGAAACATTTCCAACAAGTTGCCCTCTGATGTCGACACGTGTTATGGCAAACATATGCCCACATGTTTCCACATATACATAACACACACACACACATACACACACAAAATAAATATTTTTTTAAATATAGTGTAACAATTGTGTCATGGAGACTGTGGAAAATAACTGAGATTAATTTATAAATTCAGTGTGGCATATTGCACATATTAAGTCTAATAAACATGAATGAATGCTATCTCTGTGAAGGAAATGTGTCAAACAAAAACGCCATAGAATACACAGGCAAAGACGGAAGCACAGTACAAATAAGGAACCGGCATGACTGATTAAAACGGAAAAACCTCAAAGCAACAACTGCTGTTTGTGATGGAGAAGTGTTTGTCTGGGGCTCCTGTAAGACCCAGAATCTGGTCTGGAAGCCATCCCCTCACATCTGGTGGACTGCAATACTGCAGAGGGGTTTGATGTGAACAGAGCCCAGCATGGTCCCCAAGCCATAAGGAGGTTTTTCCTATAAACATGAACGGTAACAACCCTGAAGGGAAAGAAGAAATCCAGCAAAGTATTTCTAGCACAAGAGAATATATTAAACTCATCCTGAGCTCAAATATAGACCTCATTTACTCCATAAATAACAGGAGAAATTAACGAAATTATCCAAATAATTCATATTCCCTTCCAAAAGCAGCCCAGCACTTGGCCTGCAGTGATTTGCATATACGTAGATCTTTGAGCCCTGGCGCCCAAGCTGGATAATAGTTTCCATTCTCCACTTCGCTGTATGCGTAGACCCAGGCACAGTGCCTTAAAAAAGCCAAGGACTAACTTTAGCCACTGGCCCTGCTTTCAATAAAGCCTTATTTTAATAGAAACATTGTGTCTCTCTTCCAAGTCCTCCACCGTGTTTTAGGCAGCTTGCCAGCCGAAGGCAAGAAGAGAATTCTAGCACATTGTCCCCAAATTCCAGGCAGATCACAAAAATAAACTGTCCCAGGATGTATTCCTTTTAAGAAAAAATTGCTTATAAGGCTTGCTTTTCTTGTTTGCCTTCCTTCTTCCCTTCCCAAACACTTCCCTCCTAACATCACACTGTGAAGTTGCCATCTGTCTCAAACACACACATACACAAAAGGGAAAGTCACTCAGGATGAACACAGGGAAGAAAAAAAATTTGGATGCCAGTGGGCTGTTAAAGAATATGACCTCTCTGTTCCAGTCTGGCCATACAGGAAAAACAAACAAACAAGCAAATAAATAAATAAGTGCACCTTGTTTGTTCATTCCCAGGGAAGTATTGGTTACACACCATCCTCTGATAAAGCATAGTTCACAGTTATATTGTATGGTAAGGAAAATAAAGCCCACCTCTACAAATCTTGCCTGAAGACCACAGGTTAACTGAAAAGGTCCATGTGTGCAATCCAGTCAGGTCCACCGGAGTCAGAACGGCCAGAGACACACACTAAATGCATCTCTTTAGGACAACAAAAGTTAGAATGTGCCATCATCCTGCTTCAACCTTCCAGGAGCTACTTATATTTCCTGAGGAACCGGGTGGTTTCATCCTGCCCAGCACAGAGAGCAAGGCTTGTCCTGCCTCCCTGTATCTCACCGGCTGCTATTGTTTCTGTTCAGACCCACCTTGACATTCTCGTTCACTCAGAAGTTCTTCCTTCTTGGGTCAGAAAGGGCTTCTCTGTCTATGCTGAGAATACAAGGCACCATGGACCAACTGCCTATTACATCTTGGTTCTCATATTCTTGAAGCAGCCTCAGAGTTTAACTTGTCCAGCTATATGCTTCACTAGCTTCTTCTCCAGTCTCTTGCATACAGAGCAGTGCTGTGCAGTCACTGGGAACCTCCACAAAGTGCGTGAGTTGAGTTACATTCTCTCCCTTGGTACTAAAAATGGTGGATGCCAAAGGGTGCTTGAAAGAGCCCTTGCCATTAGATTCAATATCGTGAAAGGGGTCTGAATAGCCTGACACACTCACCATTTGGTCAAGCCCAACCACAATCACCCAACTACTACCTAATATTTAGCATCTTGCTTTGTGTTGGGAAGAAGAGAAAATAACCTATTCACGTAGAAACAAGACGCATCTGTGCTGAGTCCATCTGATTCCACTTATGTGCTGGTAAGGGGCATTCTGTTTGGGAACCTGGTAGGATATAGTCAATTGTTCTGTTTGTTAGAAAATTCTAACATCTGTCTATGATCCATAATGTCCCTCTGTCTTTCAATGCATAGCACCCCCCACACACACCCCACACTTACTTCAGAATAATCTACTGAGAGGACCTTCTCATTGTTCTTCTGAGAACTTGAAGGCCAAGTTATCAAGCTTCATGGTGTATCTTGAAAAGAAGTTCAGGTAGGATTACCTGATGTTCCTAGGAGGGAGGGGGAATCGCCTTCATCTGCCGTAACTGGCAGCGGGCAGTCTATAATACACGCTGCCAAGCAGTTCTTTAAAAGACAAGCTGATGATCAGGTAAAGAGTCGGGCTGTGGAGTGCTGGCGGCTGGTGGAAGAGACAGCCGGTGGAGGACAGGCGTAATGTGTGGTCACATCCAGAAAGCAGGCCGGAGAGCGCATGCTGCTTAGACAGGCCAAGAAAAAGAAGTAGAATCAAACTTACAGCTGTGGGAACGCATACAGCTGTTAGGACCTTGCTCCTCGGCTATCGTGGGAGAATGCTGGCTCATCTTCAGGACTTACAGTACATTTTACCCAGAGTACATAAGGGCTTTTCAACAGAGTAGCAACTTATAGAACCTGAGAAATTAAACATTGCCTTCTGCTCAGTGTCATGCTGTATTTCGAAGAGTTTAAGTGAAATATACGAACAAACACAAGGCAGGGGAGGTGACAGAGTAAGAGACATCTGATATTCCCAAGCCCGTAATTCAGGCCAGGCTCCTCCCTACATGCTTTGCTTCTTGTCTCAAAGATACCTATGTCTTAAAGGATAAAGTGGTAGCCACTGTGTGTAAGTGTCTGTTTGTCTGATGATATTCAAAGATCTTTCTTGAAGAAAAAAAGGAGGAAGGACTGGGTGTAAATTTGGGAGGAGAGACCATAAGGAAAAGGACAAGTTGGCCATATTTGCTCAATAAATAAACCACAAGGCCAAGAAATAGATGGGGTCTCAATGTTCCCCAACCTACAAATGTGATACCTCTCTACCTCTCACATGTGACCCAGCCATGGACAGTTGAAAATAACGTAGATACATGATCCTGCTAAACTTCTACTCCAACATCCCACAGGGTAGAAGTGAGCCAAGAGTCTCTCAATGCAACTTAAAAGGTCGGCAGCATTCTACAACATTCAATATTATCCATTATCCAAGGAGTAATGACTATGAGATAGGACAAAGAGAATTAAGGCAATCTGTTGGTTCCCTACCAGTACTAGAGGGCAAACAACTAGTATTTAAAAACGTGGAGGTCCATCACGTCTGTTCTGGGCATTGTCAGTAAGGGCTTCTAAACCAAGCTCCTTCCTACTGAAGCTATGCTCCATGACAGGTTATCCTCTTGTGTTCGTTAGGTCCTCCTGAAGCCCACCTCTCCGGGTGGATAGGGGACTAGACCAGGGAGCAGGGGCTTCTGGTTTCTGTTCTTTGCAGTTCAGCAGTGTCAGGTGATGAGAGAGAGAATATGGGCCTTCAGCAGATCCAGAATGTTCCAGGAAAGCCAGTCTAAACAAGGCTCTAAGAAAAGTCACTCAAAATGTCAGCCTGGCTAACAGAGAAGGTGCAGGGAGCAGCAAAGACACAACAGATGCTTCCGCAGCTATCCCCTCTGACCCGGGTCCGCTGCTGTAATCTCCGTTAAGGTCAGTGGTGAGAGGCGACTGCGTGGATGTTTGCCGACGTCTCTCAGCGGTCCCTACCATGAGCTGTAAAACCCAGGTAGTAGCTCCAAAGAAACAGACGGAAAACAAGCCACAGCAGACCTGGATCTAAATAAGTTCTCCCAGCCTTTCTGAAATCAGTTACAGGCTGGGGCTATGTGCAGCCTGGTAGGGAGGGGCAAGTGTGTGTGTGTGTGTGTGTGTGTGTGTGTGTGTGTGTGTGTGTGTGTGTGTGTGTTGCTGCAACTTGGACTCTGGCCCAAACATTTTAATAGGTACGGCACAGGGACAGAAAGGGGGGAATTAAAGAGAAAAAAACTATTTAGCTAAGCAATTTAAAAATTCTTTGCAAAAAAAAAATAATAATAAAAAGGACTTTAACAAAATTGCAGCAGGAGCAGGTCTGCGAGGGTAACTTAGTCAAATACTCTGTGGATGGCTACAAACCTCTAATGGAAAGTTGTGTAAGTGGCTGAGGCCAAAGTAGGCATTAATTACAATGAAGAATCAGTTTAGAGTAGGCCACAACTAAATTGGAAGCTGGTCCTCTAGGTAAAACAAAGGAAGTGAACAGCAGCCTCAGATTTGATTACATGGCAATACAAGAAAAATGTGCTGTATGTTGTCTATTATTAAAGCTGCTTTGGGGCCCTGTGCTGGGTGCCTCGGGGATTTTAATAAAAAATTAGTAATAGGTCTGCTGCCCTGGCTCACTGTGGCTTTTCGGAGTATTTGTGGGTTCAGGACTGGTCCTTCAGTGCAAATTAAGTCATTTCAGACAAGCAGCCACTGAAAGCGTTACATGATAGCCAAGTTCAAATGCAGCACACTGGCGAGGAGGGCACGGTCCCTCACTGGAGGCCGATTCAGACCTTCAAAGAAAGAAAAAAAATCATC
This sequence comes from Microtus ochrogaster, assembly GCF_000317375.1. Taxonomy (NCBI): domain Eukaryota; kingdom Metazoa; phylum Chordata; class Mammalia; order Rodentia; family Cricetidae; genus Microtus; species Microtus ochrogaster. The sequence goes on from NW_004949120.1 coordinate 4,345,120, forward strand.
CAAAGGAAGAGGAAGAAGGAACGAAAGGAAAAAAAGAAGGAAAACATATACACAAAAGCAACAGCCATCACTGTGTAGCTTTGAATACTAGTCCTGATATATAAACCATAAAATATGCCAAAGGGTGAATTAATGACAGGGAAGGCTGGAAGGCTGGGAGTTTTTCCTTACAAATGTTAACTCTATAACTCTTCTTATATTGATATAATGATGTATTAATAATATTATCTTTATTGCTAATATCACCACTGGGTCCGTGATGTGACTGACTATATGTACCCGAGCCATGAAACATTAGCAAAAGTTCACCCTGATGGAGAATTCAAGCCTACAAGTCTTCATTCTTTCATGGATGAAAAATGCGACTTATTTCCAGTGGAGGTTGCGTAAGGAGGCTATTTCCCACCTTCTCCTAGGTGTGTCACCGACACAATGTAGTCTGGGGTTTGCTACTAGACACAGGCTCGGCTTCGTCTTTATTAACAACACATGACGCATTTAAATTCTGCTAAGTGATGCGCAGACTGGTAACCTGCGGATGCTTAGGCCAAGGGTGCTTTTGATCTTGGATACAGAAATGACGCAATAAGAAGACAGGTGGGAACAGTCTTCCTGTGTGAGCACAGACAAGAGAGGTTACGATTCAGAAGGAAAAAAATAACCACTTTTCTGTATGTAATTAAGACATTTTATGCTATAGTTACTATCAAAGTTTAATAAATAAAGCAATCCCAGTTCAAAACAGACAGGAATATCCCCAGTCCAATAAAAAACAACACCCAGAGGCAGAGCCCACCAAACCTTCTGGCAGAAGCTGTAGCTGTGCATATCAGGTGACTTCAGGAAGCCTGAAGTGCCCTTTGGTCCTTCTTCATCCTCTGCCTGAAGTTCCAGGAGTTATACCCCCACTGCTTTAAAGTAGTAACTGCCATTGAACTGTTATCTCCTGCAAGGACTGAATGAATCCCTGAGAAGCCAGTTGAATAGTCACTGAGAAGCCAGTCAAAGAGGCTTGGGCTTTTCCAGCTTCTTGCTTCATGAGGGCTTGACTCTCATGAGTGAGATCCATGCTCTTTGTGCAGATGGGGTAGGCTCTCCTTCGCCCCACTTTCTTCTGTCATGTGAAGACACAGCAAGAGTTCTTGGTCAAGCATTGGCACCTTGATGTGGGACTCCCAGCATTTTAAAGTATGAAAACAAAGTTCTCTTCTCCATAAATTATCAAATTGATAGTATCCTCATAGAAGATTTAAAAAAACAATTATAACATCATTCTTTACATGAATAGGGGAACAACATAGGAGAAGAACAGTGAGACAAGCTGAGCAGGGAGCTGGTCATGGACCAAGAGCAGGCTCATGGAAGCCACATTTTCTAGGAGTCAACCTTCTCCTCTGGAGCAACTGAAGACAGAGGGTGATCCAGAAGATGCTCACAGTGGGAAATCACTTTGATCTCAGACTGGCCCTGAGTTAGGACCAGGGAATAAATATCAGGACATTTTCAAGGGGCCAGACATGATTCATGATTCATACTGCTGGGACATTAGTGAAAACCACAGCGTCCTTTGGCTTGTCAGAGATTCCTAGTGGGCAAAGACTCATGAACTCTGCTTGTTCACGTGTTCAAAAGGCAGAGGAGAGAGAAAGAGAGAGAGAGAGAGAGAGAGAGAGAGAGAGAGAGAGGGAGGGAGGGAAGGAGGGAGGAGGAGGAGGAGGAGGAGGAGGTAGAAAGAAGAAGAAAAGAAAATTTGGACAGAGAATAAAAGTATCAAGAATATATAAAGCAGGCAACTCTGCTTTTATCTCTAGCATACAAAGAACTGATACTACTGACACTTGTTCAAAATTATCAACTGGAAGACACTAACAGGTACCTTTAGATCTTCTAGCACCTTGCTTGGGGCGATCTTATCACAGTCTTTTCTTATTACATTTAAAAATATCTCGTGGCAAGGACTAATGTTGTGTACTCTAGCCATGATGCCAGCTTCAAAATCAACTACACTATCATCTTGTCCTGAAAATGCATTACATCATCTTAAATATGTTCAAAGTAGGATACTCTGTTTTTCAGAAGTTGCACGATGACCTTGATAAGGATATTTCAGAGACATCTCTCCTCCAATCAATAGCAAGCTACTGAGTTATGATATACATATATATATGCATATATAGAACCTAAGAATAAAAACCTCAAAATGGAAAAAAAATCACATATTGAGATTTGAAGTAACGATAGACTACTTCTGTTTATACATGTATTTTTAAAACTCACCCTTGCAAAGTTGAAATTTTTCCATATTTCATTATCAACAGATAACCTAGTGAAAATAAAACTTCCCCAAAAGAAATAGATCTTTCTAGATCTATGTCATGTGCATAAAACCTCCAAGCAGGGACCCAATTAAGCCCACAGGCCCTCAGTAGTTAAATAATAAGTATATGCATTCCCATATTATCCAAAATATTTATGTGGAAGAAGAAAGGTATTGAAACTTGAATTCAATGAATCAGCCCTCGACTCCAGGTGAGTATAAAGAATAGTATATTTTCTACCCAAAGGAAAGAAAAAAGATAGAAACTTCTTCACAAAACTTCTTTTTGAAAGGAATTTTAATTGATAAGCTTCAAAATTAAAATATTTAAGATATCATGCAGGGAGAGATAGACATACAGAATTTGTAAGTCCTAGAACCCTCAGTCAGCCTCAGCTGAGTAAGACAGAAACCAGGGTGATCTTAGAGCTTACGACTTTAACAACGGAGTCCTAACTCCTCATTACAGCCCCAGCACATGGTAGGTAACAACAGTTTGTTGACTGATTGATGGTAATGGCAGTGATGCCTGAGACATTCATAAAGATAAAGTGATATCCATCCCTAGTCTTGGGCACCTCAAAGCATAAATAAAGACAAGGGAACACTTCACGTCAATCTTTAAACTGAGTACACAAGGAGTGTGTGTGTGTGTGTGTGTATTTGTGTGTGTGTATTTGTGTGTGCTCTGTGTGGGTAAGCATGTGTTTAACCTTTAGACTTGTCTTTAGGAACAAAACACAGTTTCTCTGTGCAAACTGCATCAAAGAGATGAGACAGACAGACAGCAACCCAATAGCAAAGAAAGTGAAATGATAGATCTCAGACAGTTTCTGATCCTGTGCTAAAACATCATGACCGAAAGCTACATGCTGTGGATAAAAGGGTTAATGTCAGCTTACCTGTCCTGATATTAGCCCACCCTGAAGGTAAGTCATGGCAGGAACTCAACATGAAGAAACAGAAGCAGAAGCCACAGAGAGGTGCTGCCTACTGGAATGCCCCTCATGACTTTCTCAGCTTACGTTCTTTTAGCAAACAGGACCACGAGCCACGGTGGTTCTATCCACAGTAATTTGGGCCTGCCCACATAAATCATGAATCAAGAAAATGCCCTCATGGGCTTGCCTACAGGCCAGTCATGGGCAGGCATTTTACCAACCAAGGTTCCCTTCCCTCAACTCTATCTTGTGTCAAACTGACAAAGAACTCCCACCACAATTGGGCCCTTGACAGAGACATGCCACTATTCAACTACAACCTTTCCTTTCTGAGTTGTCCCCAAGATGATGTGTTAATATTAAAATCATCATACAGAACATTGCAACTCTTAAAACAGTCTTTAAAAATTGAAATACTTTAAAAGCTCAGGAGATAGATGAGAATCTCTTGAATGGAGTTTCTGTTTTGTCTTCTAAACCACTAAAGAGAGTGATAACAAAGGCCAAAGACGTAAGTAAAGTTGGGAAAGGTGGCACAAGCATTACCTTATACAACAGAATGTACACAGAAAACAGCTGGAACCAAGCTCCTAAGCTTCCCTGGACTTGCCTTGCACAGCTCATATTATTAAATTTTACTCAAATTATAAAAATTTTCCTATGAATTGAGCAAGGTTTCAACACGAAGAAACAGAAGTGCACGAAAATGATATAATTGTCTGTGATCCCTTACTGAAATAGAAGGAAAATTTTTCACTAAAAACAAGAACAGTGGCCGGGTTAAAGTCAGGGTCTTCTATTCGATTCCATTGGTCGACTTCTCTGTTTTTATGCCAATACCAAGCTGTTTTCAATACTGTAGCTCTGTAATAGAG
>NW_004949120.1:4351267-4397782 GCF_000317375.1 Microtus ochrogaster
AAAAAAAAAAAACAAAAAAAAAAACAAACAAAAAAAAAGAACACTGATTGTCAATAGTTTGAAGCAAATGATTAAATATCAGGAAAAAATGGAAAGATTATCTTGTAATTGGTATTTTGTTGTTACTATTGTTGTTGTTTGCTTTTTTGGGAGACCCACCACCCAGCTCCCAAATAAATACACATAGAGTCTTATTTTCTCCAATGAATGCACTGCCTTAGCTTGGCTTGTTGCCAGCCAACTTTTCTTAATGTAAATTATCCTACCTACTTTTTGCCTCTAAGATTTTATCTTTATCCAATATTCATTTTTTTCCCCTTCTTACTTGATTTCTTGCTGTGTCGTTGCGTGGCTGGCCCTTCTCTCCCTCCTCAATCCTCCTTCCCACATTTCTCCTTCTATTTATTTTCTTTGCCTGCCAGCCCCACCTATCATTTCTCTTGCCTCACTATTGGCTGGTCAGTTCTTCATTGGACTAATCAGGTGTTTTAGGCAGACAAACTTACACAGCTTTACAAAGTTAAACATGCAACACAAAAGAATGCAATACATCTTCGCATCATTAAACAAACATTCCAGAGCATAAACAAATGTAACCCACCTTTAAATAATACTCCACAGCACTTTCTTGGTGTAAAAAATGTCCTTTTTGGAACTTTAAAGCTCACCTGAGGTTAGATATAATTTTTAAACAATTTGTGACATAAATATATTTTTTTTCCAGTGGTAGCAAAAAAAGAGACAAAAGTGTTTGTGCTGATCAGGACCTGAAAGGGGACAAAGTCAACAACAAAATGACAGTATAAGTTAGCTTGAAATATTTGATTGTTGTTTTCAGATCAAAAAGGAGCAATGGCCACAAAGCATAAGTAAGAGTGCAGAGGTAGGTATGTGTGTAAAAGGTGCAGATGTGTGTGCCTCTGTGTGTTTAATTTATAAACATGGGTATACAGCACACAAACACATTCAAGTTAACTTCTAGATGGGAAACGTACATTGAGTAATGTCATTTACGGTAATAAAACAATAAATTTACCCTGAACTATATTTTGAGATTTCTCTTTCAAATTTTGTGAGTCTTCGATTTTCATAGGGAGTTAATACATAATTAATAAACAAATAATGAATAATAATTGACAAATAAATAATAAAGGAATGACTTCATTGACAATGCAGGACAGCGTTGGAGAAAAATCAGCCTGCATGTGCCCTCTAAACATGGCTGCTCCAAAAACAAAACTGTTGGTTTGTTGTTGACTTTGTCCCCTTTGATCAGCACAAACACTTTTGTCTCTTTTTTGCTGCTACTGAAGGAAAAGCCCAGCTACACTCTCAGCATTAGGGCTCACTCTATTCCCCTCTGTCCTTTGGGGAGTCTTGGACTGCAGCACCCATTCTACTGACTGTCAGAAGGCATCCCTTTGGAAAGCAAGCTCTGGGACTCGGGGGACACAGGGGATGCTGCAGCAGAATGCAGCCTCTTCTTATGGAAACAATTATGCCGCAGATTCCACTTAGTTAAAAAAAAAAAAAAAAAAAAAAAAAAAAAACCAGCCTACAGAATGAGAAAGGAAATCCCTCTTTGTAAGCAGGAGAAGCCCTGCAAGTGAGGTCTGGGAATATGGTTGAACTCAGCTCAAGATGCCCAGACCCACAGAGAGAATCCCAGATAGTTCTGCTCTCAAATCTGTAAAGAGCAGATAGTGTTGGTCCCTCAAAAATAAAAAATAAATAAATAACTACTACTTACACCAGACACTTGGCATTGGTTAGTTGCTGGTAGTTCTTCGTCTAAGGTTATGTCCCTGTAAGATTTCACTTTTCCACACAAGCCTGTGTATAGGTGTTGTCCTTGTTCAGGTCTTGTTAAGGCAGCTGGCAAGACTTCCTGAATGCAGCTTCTCTGAAACCACATAGCAAATTTCCTCTTCCTCTCATTCTCAAATCTCTACCCAGCCCTTTTGCTATGAGCTTTGAGCCTAAGCGCTGGAGCTTTGCTGTGGATGTAGCAGTTGGGGCTGGATACCACATGGCCTCTTGTTCTGCATTTGGATCAGTTGTGGTTTTCTGTAATGGTCTCCATCTATTGAGAGGATATATTTCTTTGATGAAGGGTGGGACCTATCAAGATTGAAAATGGAAGAAATATTCTTCTTCCCTGGGGAAAAACTTCCAATTTGGCTATTGAGTTCCAAGTGGTCAGCCCAGAAATCATATGCATACAAGTAACACTGTGCACTATGTAGATTATACAGGTTATATGCACACACACACACACACACACACACACACACACACTACAATAACTAAAAAAAATAAAAAGCCATGAATTTGAGAGGGGGAGGGGGGATAGAGATACATGGGAAGGATTGGAGGGGAAAGAGGGAAAATTATAAAATTATATTTTAATTTTGAAAATAGAAATAATTACAAAATGCTTTGTTCAAGCTATGTTTTTTAAGCCAATAGTTAACATCACATTAAAGATTTTTTTAAGTAAATGGTTTTAAACAGTCATGCATGTGGGAGCTAAAAATATTGACAAGGAAAAAAATCTGAAATTCAAATTTTAGGGAACTTTAGGACCAACATTAAGCACATACAATACACAATGTGCTAATCAACAGAAAAGAGGCATTGGTAGGTTTCGTAGGGTTTCTGGAATGATGTCTCATAAAAAATCCAAAAGTACAGCCTCCAGGAAAGATACTAGTGGATGCTTCCCAGACTTACCTTTGTACTATTATTACACACTGTGTTTGTTCATTACACACTATGCAAAGCCATTCATCTGAACTCTAATTCTCTCTATATATCATTAATGAATTTGTGATGATTTGAATGAAAATGGGCCCCATAGGCTCATATATTGAATGTTTGATCCTCAGCTGATGGAACTGTTTGAGAAGGATTAGAAGGTGCAGCCTCATTAGAAGAAGCGTGTCACTGGAGGTGGACTTTGAAGTTTCAGTCATTTCCAGTGTCTGTACTCCTACCCTCCCCTACCTTCTCTCTGCCTATGGTTGTGGTTCAAGATGTGAGCTCTCATTCTCTCACCACCATCAAGGACTCTAACCCTCTGAAACCATAGCTAAATCAAATGTTGTAATTTATAAATTGCCTTGGGCATAGTGTTTTATCAACAGCAATAGAAAATGAACTAAGCTGGAGTTAAATTAAGATCTCTGATTCTTATTGCCTCAGCTTCCACTAATTTCTCCAATTCATGGGTCTGGAAGGTTTTTCCACCCTTCTTGAATATGCACTAACAACCTCCTTTGTCAATATGTTCACAGAACAACAAGCTAAGCTAGGTTTGTGGTGAGCTAACACAATGCTCCCTCCAACTCTGTAAGCTGATTCATGAGTTGGTCGTTCTGCAGGTTGTTGCTATAGCGCCCAGTGACTAGCCAAGGACATCTGAAGAAATGCTAAGGCTCTGACCACACTTGCCAAGGTGAGGCAAGAGTTTCAACCATGCAAGGCCTCTTCCATACACAGTATTTTGCATCCAGTGGTGAGGCCCAATCTTGTGCTGGTCTAGAACAGACAGGGTGTCTGAGATAATACCCAGTTCCCATCCTGCTTTTTCTCAATTATGCAGAGAGCTCAGAGGTCCTTCATGGACTTGAAAAAAAAAAAACATTGTTTTTTTTTTTTTTTTTACCTAACCTGGACAAGTTCTGTCTCAATCTTGAGATCATAGACCCTGGGTATTTAACTCAGGCCCCAAAACGTGATTTTCTTCCTACCCTGTCATTGTCATTGGTCTAGAAGCTTCTTGTGATATGCAGCAAAGTAATCTGTAATTATTATTTCAATACTGCCTATCAAGTTGTCTCTATTTTTCTATTAAAACATTCATATAGAGAAATAAAGGCAGACAGCTATGAAAGGGAATTGATCCCAGGACCGCAGTCAAGAGTTGGCAACTAGTGACCAAGGAAATGGTTCTGAGGGTAAAAGAACTGGCCATGCAGACCTGAATGTGGATCCCTAGTACCCACACAAAAGCCAGGCAAGGTTATATGCACCTATGATCCCAACCCTCGGGAGCAGAAGGGTAGGAGGATCTCTGGAGCTTGCTGGCCACCAGGCTTGCCAAGAAAATAGGCTGCTTCAGAGTCAATGAGAGACTCTCTCGGGGGAATAAGATAGAGATGAATTAAAGAAGACCCGACTTCCTCCTCTAGCTTCTATGCCCATGCATAAGAAACCACACATTCCCACACACATGCATCCAGCACACAAACAAAACAAACCACCAAAAAACCAAGTACCTGGCAACTCTAGTGCTTCTTAACATTGGGATAGGCTCAACTAGAAAGCTTTGGGGTAGCGTAGATGTTATTTGGAAGGCTTCTGTTTGAAACTGGCAACAGAGGTGTATTTGTTGAGGTGTGTTGTTTTCCAACTTGTGTCTCTAGCCGCAGCGTTCCATTCTTCAGCATTGGGAAAAGATGAACTGAAAGCAGCTACTTCGACGTTGAGGATCCCACCGTAACTCATAGCATCAATTAAAGAAACTGAGGGGACACATTTACAAAACAAACAGCATTCTCAGACGTGCGGGAAGTAAACAAAAGAAACCCCCTTATTGTATTAGGCTGTTTCCTACGCTAACCGGTAGGGTGAGGGTGAGACGGAGGTCACGTGTCTGTGGCCATCATGAATAGAAGAACAGCACACATAGCAGCCCTTGTGTTAGTTAGTGATCTCTTTCTCCTAGTTAGCTTCACGAAGCCAAGCTGTGAAGCTTTTATGATTTTCCTATCTTAAAAATGACTTGTTTATTTTTCTATTATTGGTATGAATGTTTGCCTGTAGGTATGTGCCTGACCTCTACTGAGGCCAGAAGAAGGTGTCAGAACTCTTGCAGCTGAAGTTAAAGATGGTTGTAAGCTGCCATGTAGATGCCAGGAACTAAATCTCTGTCCTCTGAAAGAACAACCAATGCTTATTAATGGCAGAGTCATTTCTCCAGCCCCTATGTTTAAAACAAATCACTACTACTGATCTCCATTTCCTTCAACACTGAAACTGATTTATTCAATATTCACACCATAAGTATCTATTGAGAAATTATAACATTCCAGACACTATTGTGGGTACATGGAAATAAGTCAGTACAGGGAACACAACAGGCAAAAAATTTCACTAACCCTCTTAGAGCTTATAAGCAAAAATATTCAAATAACAATTAATAAAATGTATCCTATGTATTATCGTCAATAAACCTTATTGAAGAATTCAACAATAGAACAAAGCAAGGGAGATGCAGGCGCACAGTGCCGATTAGTCTTCAGTGTGAAGTCAGGTAGCTAAAGAATAGGAATCATTGAGGAAGGAAGTTTTGAGGTGTGACTTGGTGGGGAGGGAGGTGAAAACGGCAAGGAGAAAATACTCTCCGTGTGTAGGTAAAAATCGGGGAGCCTTGTGGGAGGAAGAGAAGATGGCGTTCTGGAAGAGGAGAAGATATAATCTGTGACCCTCTTGAGTCATTGACACAATTTCCTAGGTGACCACATGCAGTGTAGAAGAACTAAACTGGATGCTGAATTAGAAGCAGATCCTAGGTCCAGGACCGCTGCGTAGAGGCTGTCCTGTCAGAGCAACACAGTGGAGAGTGGACGGGGGCTCACACCAAGGTATCCAGGGGCTGAGTTGTCTTCAGATTCCAAAGGCACTCAACAGATAGTGCCAACTCACTCCTAGCAGATCTGAGGTGATAGCAGTTAGAGCCGGAACAAGAATGTAAGGCCTTCTGGCCTTACAATGGAAAAGCTGCAGTTACCAAGGACAGACATTAGGAGACACGGAATAAAGTAAAGGTGAAAGGGGAGAAATTGTGGAGCTTGAGATGTCTGTTAGACACGCATTTGGATGGGCCTAGCGAGCAATAGGTTACAGGCTTCTCAAGTTCTTAAGGAAATATAGAGATTAAATAAGAAATAATGGAACTCGACTTTTTTTCCTTTATCATTTGTAACTGCTTGAAAAACCTATGATCTATCATTAATGTGTCCATATTTCAAGTCCTTAAGGTTATAAAACCTAAATGCCCTTTGACCAAAGAATGGATAAAGAAAATGTGGTACATTTACACAATAGAGTACTACACAGCAGAAAAAAAAATGACATCTTGAAATTTGCAGGCAAATGGATGGATCTAGAAAACATCATATTGAGTGAGGTAACCCAGACCCAGAAAGACAGATATCATATGTACTCACTCATAAGTGACTTTTAGACATAAAGCAAAGAAAATCAGCCTACAATTCATAATCCCAGAGAACCCAGACAATAATGAGGACCCTAAGAGAGACATAGATGGATCTAATCTACATGGGAAGTAGAAAAAGACAAGATCTCCTGAGAAAATTGGGAGCATGGGAACCATGGAAGAGGATTGAAGGGGAGGGGAGAGGAACGGAGGGGAGTAGAGAAAAGTGTAGAGCTCAATAAAATCAATAAAAAAGAAAGAAAAATACGAAAATAAAAAAGAAAGGCAGACAGGCAAATGAAAGAGCCAGACTGGTCCATTGACTGACTGACTGACTGATTGATTGATTGATTGATTGATTGATTGCCTTTCTAGATTTACAGTCTGAGAAGGCATGCATCCCTAGGCTAGACAGAGGGCACATTCCTAAACTGCTTTGAGTCAAATCCAAAAACCTCTTCCTTTGTTTTTCCAGACACACAGTCTTTTAATGCTTCCAAGTCATTCTTGGTAGATCTTCCATTAGAAATGGCTCATAACATTTTAACTTGAAGTTTATCTACCTCCAGCCTTTGAAATAATTAAATATTTAAATGCTCAGGGACGCTGGCTTGTGTGAAGTAGGGATTCTTTTGCAATGCAAATTTTTACTCTTAATTTCTCTGCTGGGTAAAATAAGAGTTACAGGGATTGGGCTCGCTTCTGGTGCATGTAGAATAGAATCCTGCCCGCATCATCTGGGCTGTGGGATGCCCACTGGGCATCAGAAGATACCTCTCACAGAACCACCACAGCTCCAAAGAGAGGAGGAAGGGAAGAAAAAGGTCCTTTGCAGTCTGATCACTGGCCTTTTCTGCCACATGGGCCACTCTTCCTGGGAGAACTAGGACCCGCCAAAGCTGGGCAAGCTGAAGCTCACAGGTGACATCATCTGGACGTTGGCTTGTCTGCTTGAGTTTGCACCACTGAGGAGCCTCACACCAACTGCCCAGCAAGAAGCAAGGAAAGCATTCAGCGCCATTCAAGAAACTCCAGGCCGCTGGCCTGCAGTGACCTGCTACCTGTGGGGAACCGGTGTGTTTACATCTGCTAAAAGAAGGGCTAATGTAAGGGGCTGTATTTGCATCCACCTTTGTCACCCTTCGCCTGCATTTCTTCCATATTATGGTCCCATGGCTTTTCTCCCCTAAATTATCCTCTGACAGGCAAATATTTCCCGAAGACTTTATTTATTTACCACAAGAAAACACGGGAGGCCGTCTTTGTTCCTGACTTTAGTTTTCAGAACGTCCGTGAGCGCATCTGAGCCAGCGTGGACAAAGGAGCGGGAAGGGTGAGCAGCTGCAGCCTCAGAATTCCTCAGAGCTTCCCCTGGCTGTCTTCATTTGCATTAAGTTGGTCATGACCTTCCAGGTGTCTTTAGGGTTGAAGTGTGTGCTGGACCATTTGGAGCCGAGCCTGCTGGTCCGTGTGGCCCTCCTGACATCAAGAGGCTGCTTTTAAAAGAACAGAGGCACCTTGTCAGGGCTCAGGGGTCACTAATAGCCTGCCTTGGGCCTTCCAATGGGTCATGTTCAGCTTCCTCGTCCAACACAAAGGGAGAGGCGGGGGGAAGCTGGGGAGGTGGGGGATAATTATCATTCTGGTGTTTTTTTTTCCTGAGGCCCGGAGTTATGCTCCATGTCACTGTGTTAATGTGCCTGCAACCAGGGAGACACATAATGCTCCTCTCAGCCCTGTTTATTAGCAGGATCCATTTGCAAAAGGCCCTTCTTTTGTGCCACAATATGAATGTGCTTTGATGGCAAATAATTACAGCAGTCCTTTTGACATGAAGATCCACAGGCTGCCCTAGTTAAGCCAGTAATTAGCCTGTCCTCCTTTTTTTATTATTATTATTGAGAAACTACGAATTATCCTCATATGTGCACCGGCCACTGCCTTTTCTCCTGTTTCGCAGCTCCCTCGGCTCCCTCTCTCCTACTCGCTCGCTCCTTCCTTTCTTTGCCTCTGCTCCCTCAGCACACTGGATAAGCGGAATGCAGCTGCACAAAGGCAAGATAAAGCTAGACCATCAAGATGATGAACAATCCGGATGAAGAGCCTTCAAGACACGCACAAAAGCGGGAGAAGTGCGGTTGATGTAGGCCTGGACAGCTGAAGAATGCCGCGGGCCCCAGGATGAATGGCCTCATTTGTGAATATACAGATTCTTCACGATGAATAAAAACGGAGTGGAGGTCACAATAAATAAACTTTTCCCCCCTTCTTCTTAAATAATAATTCAGGTTCCCAGCACCAAACAGCTGTAAATTGAAGGTTGTGCTTAGTTTTCTCAACTCTCAAAGGGGATAATTATGTTAAGATCATATTGTTTGATATATTAGTGTAATGATGAGCTACTAGATTCTGCTTGTTTCAAGTTATTTTAGGGGTTTTTTTTTTTTCCTTCCCATTATCTGTTTTTTTTTTTTTAATTACATTTCAAATACATTTTAAATGTAGGAGTAGCAGTTCCAAAACAGAGTTCGCCCTGTTTGGGTCCTTTTGAAACGTACTCATATAACATTTAATTAAAGCAGCGACAGCATCCTAGAATCGTATGGAGGTAGAAATATCTATGTTATCCGACTAATTCTGACATGATCTTGCCAGAAGGCTGTGGCAGTGAGAGCTTCATTACCCTCCAGAAGCTCCTCTGCCAGGATTTCTTGGTGTGATCGCATCAGGATGTGGGAAGATTTTTATATTTTTGTTTAAGATCACTGATGAGGCAAAGATCAGCTCTGAAGCATACTCAGATTAGAAGGTTCCTGAAAACCAGACTCAACATTTCATCAAGGAATTCTGCCCAAGGGAGAAGCTACAAACAGTGGCCCCTTGTGTCCCATAATGCTCAAGCCCATTCGTGAAGTCTTTACAATTAAAAGGGCCACATAGTATTTTGCGTTTTATTAATGTAGGGTAGATTGCCATCTTTTTCCAGTACTTTTTGAGCTGAAAATACATTAGAAAAATTAGAATGTGTTTATCAAAGAAGAGAAACAATATATTTATAGAAAGTATTTTCCACTTTTTTGGGTTGGGGGGTGAGTAACCATAAAATATTCTTGATTTCAACAACAATCATTAATTGATCAAACAGTTGGTCATATAACTGTTTCACAACCCCTGCCACTAGCACCACTACCATAACTAGTGCCAGTTTACAGTAAGCTGACCATTCAAACATTCAGAAGGGTCTCCGTATGTGAACTCCGATCAAAGACTGTTTTTGAGACGAAATGCTAAGGGATGACCAAAAATATTGAGAATGAGAAATGTTCTTATGATCTACCAAAGAATAGCTTCTGGAAGTTCTTAGCTCTGGAAACTTTTAGCTCAGGATAGCCTAACCATAACATGATGGAAAGCCACTCTTCCCTGCTAACCAAGAGGGACCAAACATACAGAGCAGGCAAGAGAACTCCTGTCTGTCTGTGCAACCCAAGAAAGTTTGGGCAACAAAAAAAATCAAAGCCTAGCACAAAAACAAAGAGCATGAATCCCTAGGAGAAGGGTCTGAGCTCACCCACAGTCTGTAACCCCGGGCTGGGCATTCAATTCCTTACATTCACCAAGTCTGTTCAGTTTTGTCCCATCTAACACAACAGACTGTGTGTGTGTGCTTGTGTGCATGTGTGGGGGGGAGGGGGTGTGTGTGCACGTGCGGTGACTCTCAAAAAAATATCAAGCGCTATTGTTGTGTGAGCTGCCATTTTAGGACTAGGTTTTAAAGAATCGCATGCAAATGTTATCCAGACTTTGGCCAAGGAGAGTTGGTTTAGGGTCAAAAGTGAGGTGGCTCAATAAATGTTTAGACACTGGGAGTGGGCCTGTCTAGATAGTCAGATGTCTTTTCAGCATCTCTCTCACTTACCTTTGCTTTAGGACTCAGTCATTTTACCCTCAAATTCACCACTGAGTGTCTTCTATATCTTGGAGTCTTTGCCACTCCACAGTTTCTGGCTGAGAAATAAACAGGTCAAACTCCTGTATTTATAGAACGTACATTTCAGTGAAAAGAAATAGCGAATAAACATAAGTGAACTGTACTTTGCCTATAGAGATAAATGCTCCAATGGGTGTTACTGAAGGAAGGAGGAGGTGTGGCTTACACAGACTGGCCTGTGGAGATCTATCAAATAAGGAAACACTTGGTCAGAGGCCTAAATGGAGTGAAGAGCCAGGCATGTGTCTAAAAAAACTTCTCAACTAAAGGCAGCCCAAATTCAAAGGCCTAGGGGAGAAGATTGCCCCATATGGACTTCCAGGAAGGGAGTCAGCTGAGAAGTGGTGAGCAAGGAGCTGACGGCAGACAGGAGCTCGAGGATGCATAGAAGAGGTCTAGATCACACAGACCACTGCCACCATGCTGACAGAAAACCTTGTTATGTAGCCACACTTGGATTTTAGGTAATAGACATGAGAAACTAAAAAGACTCTTCAGTATGATGGGAGGCTAGTTGAATCACTGTGACTAGCAAAACTACAGCACAATTAAGAATGACATATGTGGGGCTGGAGAAATGGCTCAGTGATCAAGAGCACCAACTGCTCTTCCAGAGGACCCAGATTCAATTCCCAGCGCCTACATGATAGCTCACAACTGGCTGTAACTCAAAGATCTGATACCCTCACACAGACATTCAGGCAAAAACAACAATGCATATAAAATAAAAATAAATTAAAAAAGAATAATATATGCAAATACAAACAATACTCTCTCTTCTTCTACCCTAAAATTAGGTGGTAAAGACACACTAACAAACAAAAATACATAGATGCAAAACAACATGCAAAAAAATCATTAAACATTATTACTTGTTGAGTAAAAAATATTGATACCAATAAATATCAATATATGCATTTTATAACTGGTCAAATTAAAACAGGCAACATAGAATGCTTACAAACTATGTGATAACTGAGGATCTCACTAAATTCTAGTGGGAAAACAAAATGGTAAGTCTCTTGGGAATAGAACTTGACAGTCCCTCATAAAGTTGAGCTTGCTGTGTGACCCAGCACCTATACAAGGGAAATTTCACACCTGTATACCTTTGTATATGAACACACACAAACTTGTGTTCGGGTGTCTAAAGCACTTTCCTGTCATCACTAAACTTGAGCAACCAGTGGACAAGTATCAACACTCCTATGAGACCATCCTCCTCAGGAATAAAAGAGAATGGCCTATGTGGGAAAAAAAATACATAGATGAAAGCCCAAAGCACCTCATTATGAAAAATGAGCCAGACTCGGAAGGGCAAATGCTGCATGATTCCATCCATATGGCATTCTCGAAGAGGGAAGATTATGCAGTTGGTAAACAGATCAGCTAGGCTTCCACGAGGCTGGGAGGAGGAGGAAGGAAACTGATTACCAAGAGAGATGAGGGCACTTTTTGGAGTGATGCTAATAATCTGTCTTAATTATTAGAAGGTTACACATTGCATAGCTTTGTCAAATACTATACACCTACATGCATAAGGAAAATATTTTTGTATATGAAGTATGTGAAATATGGATACAATTTTATTTGCAAGTCAGGGTTTTTTGTTTTGGTGATTTGAGTGGGAAAAGGGGAGAACATCCAAGCTGGGGAGCAGGATTCTATACATCAGCGCTACCTCGGCCCAATCTCTGACTTTCACACGTCAGAGATTTTCATCCGGACAAAGCAGAGCTCACGCCACCTCTGTTCAACAGTCTCCAGTGACAGGGAGGTAATCTACTGAGCCTACAAAACACAACCTCTTCCTTCTCATTTCCCTCCAAAGCTCCCCAATACATCAAATCTCAGCATCAACCCAGATGCTTATTAAGTACCTATGATTTACAAGGCACGCGAACCAGATACACGAAGATGTTTTTCTACTCTTTAAAAGCCCAGAATTCAATTAGGTAAAGGAAATATGTATATGAAAAGATAAACCAAAATGTAGGGCAAGATACAAAAGGTGTCACTTAATTGGTACAAGCAATTACTGTCATTCAAAACACAAGTGCTCCATCTTCGCAAGTAATTCTTCTTATTATCATTCATTGAAGGCCTATTATCTGCCACCTCCTTCGCAAGCATCTTCCCATTTAATCTTCAAAACAGCTCTAAGATTTGAGTCACTCTCTCCTCACAAATGGAGAAATGGAGCTCTTTAGGGATGAGCCGTTGATCCATCACCCCTCAGCTGCTGATCCAGGATGCGAACTCGGGTCGGCCTAGTGGCAAAGCTTGTTGGGTTAGGTTGGGTTTGGTTGGCTTTTATTTTTTCTTCTTCTTCCTGTGTTTGTTTTGTTTTCCTCTCTTGACTGGGTTGGTTGATGAATAGTTTGGAAAGTGGTAAAGAGCCTGGTTAGATTTTCCAGGGCTCGAGACACCTGGCACCCGGAAAGCAAATCTGACTGGAAGCAACAAAACAGCAAGGCTCGCTTGACAAACGGCGTTAGACTGCAAACTCACTGCATGCCGGCTACCAAATATTTGATAGGAAGTTTGGTGTAGAAATAGCTGTGTTTCGTCTTTATCCATACTTCTTCTCAAAATTAAGTGAAAACATTTCAAAGAGAGCTACCTCTCCTGCTGGAATGGATTTTCTATATTGGGAGTTTTCTTCAGATAGAACTCAGGTTGGCTTAGGTGAGTTTGGTCTTATCATAAGCCGCTTACACAGCCCTCAGATGATGGGGAAATGCAATGATACCCTCCACAAAGTACAAATAATAACACCCGTGGACTCTTGTATCACAGGGGATAGTCATCTCATGCAAACGTGAAGCTTTAACTGACTCACACTTCCTGATCCAAGCAAAAGGAACTGCCTTCTTTCACGCACCTACGTCCCACTCTCTTTGTAACCCGCTGGTGCTCAGACGGCTTTAAGGTAGGTAGGGGGAAAAAAAAGAATTTTAAATGGAGCTTATACTGTAAATAAATAAGATATTTTTAAAAACATATTTCTGCCACACGGCTTCAGTTTATTTAGTCAGTCAAGTTCATGTTTGCTCAGAACGTTTAAGAAGAAGACAGACAGCAAGTACTTTCAACTCTGCAAACTGCACCACTGTGTGGTAGAGTAGAGGTAGACACCAATGCAGGGCTACGATTGAGCATAGATGTGCGCCAGTAAACTGTTTATTAGAGACGGCAGTTCCCTGATCAACCACGAGTAGATCCTGGTGCTGCCCTGCTCTACACAGCATTAGATTAGACCTCAGAAATCCTGAGAGTTGCAGACAATCTAGGGATTCTTCCGAGTGCTTTAGCTGCAGACTCACCATCATCTGCTTCTCTCTACCCTGCCCTCTATTCTCTGTGTGGTCTTTTTCCTTGACCAGCACTTAAACTGCCCGTGGATTTCCATTAGCAGCTATGGCAGAGGAGGTGGATTTATTAACTCTTTTTCTTCACTCGATATCCTCATTTGCAGCCGAGTGTGTACGAGGGAGCACAGAACGAGATCAATGCCCAGCGTGGAACGAGGAGGCACACAATGCTAGTTACCCCGTTCTCTCTCTTCCCTCACATCACGTATGGTCACGTGGTTGTCTCTTCCTCTCCCTCTCTGCACCTTGAATTTCATTTTCTCTGACCCCAAACAGTGCCTACTTCATCCGCCTCACATTTAACACGGGGGTCAGTTGATTATGGCTGAGTTAATAAAGAATTCTTTTCCAAGCATGGTAAAATAGCCCGGAACAAGGGTCAGTCTTTGTGCAGGGTTCTCTCCCTTCTGTTCAGACCCCAGTTCACCAAGGGGATTATCAATACGAAACTTGCTTTGTAATTCTCCTGTGGATCTTCTCCTGGTTCACTGCAGTTGGCGTTTTATCGCTGTTTCTAAAGTGTCAATACAATCAGCTAAGCTATTAATGTCTCTAAAGCTGAGTATTGTGGGAACCATATTATCTAGAACTCCTTCTTAGAACGAACTAAATGGGGGAAAGAGAGCGAACACTGCTATAACTGCCGTAGAGCTTCAAACAACTGAGCAGGCCCCAGCCCTGTTAGACACCTCAATCGTGGTCGTTTATTTAGCTCTCCTTGAAACCGTTCTCAGGACCCAACAGAACCATTGAGTAGCCACTCCCAAATTCTCTTCAGTGTCCATAGTATGGAACAGCCCAGGAGACCTGAGCCTCCTGATTGATTTTAATATGCTATTTGTATAGGAAGAAGTTCCTTTTATTAGGAAAGAATAAATATAAGAAAACTGTATATCACTCTATTGCAAAGCGAGGGTAGTTGAAGTCCCAGGACACAAGATTATGTATACCTGACTCCTCAGTTGGCTCTTCACTCCACAAGAGGAAAGACTTACTCTGATCAACATGGATTCTCTCCTTTTCAACAGTCTCCCCGAAACAAAAATCTTGGCTATGGGGCCAGAACTCAAATCTTGGCTATGGGGCCAGAACTCTGTCCTGGGTGTGATGAGAACTCAATTTGTTCTACTATCTGGTTCAGGCCCCACTACCCACCTACACAAGAAGCGGGGGATTTAATCTTATCTGCAAACTCTTCCTAGTGCTCTTGTTTTTTGGTACTCAGAAAGGATTAAAATGAACAGCCCCGCATACAGGTCCTGAGTAATGGGCCTTCAGAAACACAGAGTATTAGAGAAATACATCAGCTATGAGATATAGCACCAAGGGCTAGTCACCCCGTATCGGCATTTTTAACTTTCATCCCAGAGTGACTGGATGATAAGAGCATACAATTCGTATTTTGAATTCAGGGTGAGAAGATCTGTTTAATAAAACTGTTTTGCTTTGTAGCTATACATCATTCCCTACCAAAATGCAAAACAAAGCCCGTATCTTTTCTCCCCTCTCTCTTCAAAGCATCTATAATGATAGATTCCCATTGTATTTCCTTTTTCATTCCAGGAATGAATTTTTCATGCCAAAGTTTGGTTGCTGCTTGTGGACGGCACCACGAGCTTTCAAGGAATCTTTCTTCAAACAGAAAGCCTCACACAGATCCAGACAGACTGGAAAGGAAGTTGTTTGGGTGAATAATGAGAGCTGGGCCAGAGACTCCCATGGTGGCATGTGTAAGGCGGATGAATAGGATAGCACTCAGCGTGTTCAAAAGGCAGGCTCTTTTTCTATTCTCCTCGGCCTGTTGCGCCAGCCCGCTAATGACTGGACAGACATTACCATTCATTAGCATTTTTATGGGACTTTATATTTGCGGTGCACATTACAAATTGTATTTGTTAGCCCTCACAACATTCCTTATGAGATTATCGCCTTCGAGTCACTCTTACGGAGGAGCCCAACTTCCAGGGAATGCAAGTATATGTGCAACATTAAAAAAGAAAAATGACAAAGTCTCGGATCCAATGCTAACAAAGACATTAAATCAGGTTTAGGTAGGAAATGGACCTTTGCTGCTAATTGACAAGCCCGGTTCCACGATGTTCCACTGACTTGTCTCCAGCCGACTTCTTTAGCAAAGTTCTTCAAACCCTGCTTGAATTCATGACTCGATTACATGTCTTATATTTGTCTATTAATTTGCAAAATTACTTTTCTTATTCTCTTTGCACTGGTCCTCTTACATTTTGACAGGCAGCCAGTCTTTCTGCCAGGGGCGATGGGGGTATTAGGCCTACTCTCCATCATCTTGCACACTGTGTGCTTCACAATGCAAAATACTAACCACTGTGGGATCATGGCAAGGCCACATGCCTAGCAACCACTCCACACTGCAGATCCCCTCTCTGCCTTGGAGTTTCTAAAACACTTTATGTCCTCATCTTGCACAGTCGGTAACTGCTCATGTTCTCTGACTTTTCCTCTGCTATAGACATGTATTGACAATATGGAATTTATCCTTGGATACTTAGCATATTTTTAAGCCTGTTATTTTTCCTCCTAGTTCTCTGAGATTGAGAGGTAACATCCGCACATGAAAGCACAGCAATAGAATCTCGGGTAAAATAGTTAGCAAAGCCACGGAGAGGGTTTCAGTTGCTCCAGCTAGCCAGTCACTCGCCTAGTCGTAACCTGGTTTTAAGAGAATTGGGATAATTCTGACACAGGTGCTCATTGCTGGAGCTATAGAGACAGAGGAGGAGAGATCAGACAGAGACCAGCGCAGGGAGACCCTTGCAGATGTACCCAGCGCCACCAATCCCTAGCCGAGGGGCACACAAACACATTTAATGCTGCCAATCTCATTTCAGAAGCGTTCAGACAATCCCTACATTAGAACATGCTTAGGTACATGGATTCTTTTTTTTAATTCTGTAATAATTTCCAAATGATATAATGTATTCATAGATAGCTTCACCCAGATTTCTAAGGATTAACATCTTATATAACGATTGTACCAGTACCAAAGTCAAGAAATTTGCACTGAAACAACACTATTATTATTTCCTTTAAAGACCATACTTGGGCTAGCGTGATGGCTCATGGGTAAAAGCAAGGGTTGTGGAAATGTAAGGACCTGAGTTTGACTTCCCAGACCTCTGTAAGCAGCCGAATGCAGTGCTGTAGGGGACACTCCTGCTGGGAGTTGGAAAGTGAAGAGAGAGTTTAAAAAGCTAAAGGCTCACAGGCCTGCTAACCTGGTATACATAATGGAAAAGCAACAAAGACTCATTGTCTCGACCTGCATGGAAGGCAAGTACTGCGCTCAGTGGTGCTCTCTGACCTCCACATGCATGCCATGACACATGTACAGCAGCATTCACATAGGTGTGTGTGCATGTGAGCCACATGCATGAACATACCACACTCCTCAATAATCAAATAAAGACCAAAGTTAAACTTTTCTAGTTGTATTATTAAAGTTTTTCCCATTCTAATTTAGTTTTCAGTCTTGGATCAAACACGGTATTTAAACAATTCCTCAATCTTTTTTTGTCTTTTACCAGTTTGATATGTGTGAAGAGCACAGGCCATGTCTCTCGATTAGGGCTTGTCTGTTTCTTTCTCATTCTAGCTGTTCCAAAAATATCACAAATATACTTGATAATATCAGAAGTCATGTGATTTAGATCCACCCTGCAACTCCTGGAAGGAGCTTTGTTGACCTTTGTCATGTTTCTCCACTATCAAATGGCAATTATCCCTATGTAAATTATATACGTCTTGGACAGAGTTTTCCTGTCTCGAAAAACCAAAAACCAAAAAACAAACAAACAAACAAACAAACAGAGTTTCTGAACATAAAAATAAATTGTTTTTCAACAAACTTTCACATGCCATAGCTCCCCTTTTAAAAGTTTTACTTTTTAATAATTATATTCTCACATGTGATCCAAAAATATTAAATGAAAATTTTAGTCAATAAGTAGCTCCTAATTTTAGATTGCATACTGCTCTGAGCGGCAAAACTACTCCTGCTTTGCCCTACCCAAGATGTGGTCATCCCTGTGCTCAGAATACCCACACTGGCCATGCTGCCCATGCAGCAGCCACTTGGTAGCCATCTTAGTTACTCAATGAACTATTATGCCATCACAGCTAGTCTTTAAGTAATCCTTATTTGACTCAATAATTGTCTAACGCATGATTACCATACATAGTTACAATTATATAATCTTATTAGCAATTACTATTGTCAAACTTACTGCTCCTCATGTATAAGCTAAACTTTATCATAGGTTTGTATAATCTGGGAGAACTATAATTTGTGTATGTCTGGCATCATCATTTGTTTTAGGTATTGACTTGTGGGCTCAGAATGTCTTCTCCTTGGACAAAAAGGGACTCCTGATTTGACTTTGGCATGCTTTTCAATTTTTCTTTGATATGCCAGTGTCTTGCTAGGGATTCTTATTTCTTTTCATCTTCCTACTCATACGATGAAGTAGATATTGGGCATTCTTATTGTCTTACTGGGAAACATGGGGTTCAGGTTGATTACGCAACTTGAACCAGCTCCTAAATGACATCATAAATGATAGAGTTAATCTATGAAAGAAAATCACACATGCTTCTTACTCTTGCGATTGAGAGAACTCTGCCGGCTACACATGGCCACTGGGATATCTTATTCCACTGCTCAGACACATGACCACACACTTATCCAATTAAATTAATCAAGGTCAACATATAACCACACAGAAGACAAACCCAACAACAGACAAACCTCAGGTAGAAGCTGAGACTTCTGCACAAAACCATGCAGGAAGGATATTCTGAGGCCCAGAGGGGAGGGAGTATCTTAAGAGAGCTATTAGCCATTGAAGCTTTAATTTATATAAGATCATGTAACAATTCCTTTCATATCAAAACATGCCATGTTCCCTATTTTTTATTGTGTTTGTAATCTTTGCATTAAAGGAGACCATATCTAGTAAGTTCACCAGAATATACCTCAATTGTAGCATGCTGCCTGACTCACTGAGCAATAAATATTTTTTTTTATGTGGGTGTCCTAGTCAAAAGCACCAAAGTATGTTCTGTGTAGCATAGATGTACCAATGAGAACCCAGAGGAGCTGGTCTTCAAGAGAAGAGTTGGCCAGATGTGTTTCTGTTGCTGGTGTTTTATCCTCTTTGGGGTAAAAGTATTTACTCATGCACTTTATGAACCTTCGATAGCAGCATAGAGAAGAGCAATCTTCTTCCATACAACACTCTTCTGTCCCTGTCACCTGACAGAAGGTTAGGAAGGCTTGATCAGGTTCTCCTTATAGAACAGGATAGAGCCAGAAGATTCCAGCAAATATAACTGGCTTTAAACAGATAGCACAGAAGTTCAAATGCTTCTCCTGCTGTTTGCTTAGCCGGGCTTTCCCCACCTGACGCAGGACAGCTGCTAGCAGCCCCTCTCACTATTCACCTCAGGCAAGCCCAGAGGGAGGAAGAGCCTTCCGTGAAGTTCTGGGCAACCATAAGAGGATTATGACTGACTCCGTTGTGTCAGGTGCCCAACCATGAGCCAATCAGCATGGCCAAAGTAGTGTAAAACTTATTGGCTAGGCCTCTGTCTCACACTTAACCATTACGGTGAAGTGACCCCCGCTGTATCAAGCATACAACATGGAGTCTACTCCATGAAGAAGGGATGTTGTTCCAGCTGTGGGAAGAAGTGACTAACCACCAGCAGTCCAAGTACCAAATGTGGTGCTGAGGTGTAGCTCAGGGGAAGGACACGTGCCCAGGTTCAATCCCTAAGACCCTCCCTCCCCATCACCGGACACCCACTCCAGTCTGTATGAGCCTTTATCAGGCTACCCCCAACAACCTCTCCTAATCTGCCCCAATTCACAAGAGCCTCTCAACTCTAACCTGTCCACACAACACCATGGTAACTGGGTGTGGAATTTCTAATAAAATGACAAACGTCTGGAGGACAGAAATTTTTTTCCTCCCCATCTTGTCCTTGCCAACCCTCATTAAATCCCAGCACATGCTCATCTCAGGCATCACAAGGACTGCTAAAAATATGAGCCAGAGCCATCTGCTGTCACATCAGTTCACGCCTGGGCTCCTTGCTGACCACCTATCAGAACTCAGTTCATCGTTCTGCATACAGGACAGACACACACTGGATTAGCAAGCAAAAGCCTACTCCTGTCCAACCTCCAAACAGAACCCCGGTGCCCCCAAAAACTCTTCTTTCAAAAGAAAGAAGAGATTTGCCAAAGTGAAAAGGTTGGATGAAATATTAAAAAAAGAGTTTTGCCCCTGCTGCTAAGGGTAGAGAAGCTACCGTGTATAGAGAGTAAGGGAGGGGGTGAGAGAGAGAGAGAGATCACACCCTCAGTTCTGTAACACCAACCCCAGTTCTTCCTTGCCTACAGTCGGCACTTGGTTTCCACCAGCTCTTGACCTTGTACTCAGAAAACCAGTCACGTGGAGCTCCAGCTATCAGACATCACCTGCCTGGGTCCGTGCTTCTTCTGACTTTTGTCTGAGTTTCTATTACACAAATGCCACCAATTCTGTCTTTGCAAGATTGAATTGAAGATTGAGCTGCCTGGAAATCCAAGGGTAGAGCCTTGCCTCCCCTGTGCTCCGGCGGGGGGACCTGGCGCGGGTCTCCAGCACACCCCCTAACTGAGAGAGGTTTCCACTAGCAGATCTGGAGTAGATTTTCCTTGACGTATGCTCGCAAGCCTGCTGTCCGTCTGAATCAAAGGTGGAGTTATAAACCAGAGAAATTGACTGCAGGCCTCTCTAGCATGGGCTCATGAAACTGAAGCATTTCACTCCTTTTTTAATAAGGTTAAAAATAGTTACAAGAGAAGCCTTGCAATCAGGCTTGAAAGAACAATGTGGTGCATCTGTGACTTGGACCTGGTCGATGTTTTACAGCCTTGCCTATTAAAGAAAGCCAGGCCATCCCTGTTCCGGCTCTTACTCAGGAGCCCACTAACCTCAGTGCCTGTGGTTGCCGGTTCTGCGTCCAAGAACCAGGAATGCGGCCGCTTACAACTGCTTGCAATTAAGGAGGCCAGGATAACCACCTACTTTCTGGTTTCCCACTAAGGAGAGCCCAAGGATGCAGAAGAGCTTTGGCGATCTAGGAGAGCTCAGCCTGACTTGGAACCCCTTTGAGAAGGCTGGAGAAAACCCATTAAAGGGCCAAGGAAAGAAGACAAAAAAAACCAATTAAACCCACAAAACCTCAGACCACAAGGAGAAACTGAGGCAGAGCTCACACCCGACTGCATCTTTCTCCTGCCTTTGTGAGTATTAAAATCAGTCTATCCACCGCATGCTTCTAAGCAGAAAGCCCAGTGTCACACCATACATCCTACTATAACCTAAACTGGGGTGTGATTATAAAGCCCCAGATCAAAAGATGGCATGGAGCCTGGCCCCGTGCCAGCCAGAGTCATGGCTCCTGATAGAACTACTAAATCAGGTCCGATCTGGACCTGAGAATAATAAAGCAATTAACCACGAAATGACAGAAGCCGGATTTCACAGGGAAGGCTGTGCAAAGCGGGCATTTAGCGTCAGGAGAACAAGACCCCTTTCTTCAGCCACCTGCGGTCACCACCCCCCCACACACAACGGCCGCCCTCCCCCTCTTACAGCGCCCCCCCCTTACAACTGGTTGAAAGGAGGAAAATTAAGCCCAGGCCTCCACTAACAGGCAGACAGGGAGGGGACAAGGGACAGACCCGTCATTCAGAGGCCTCCAGAGGACACTTTGACTTGGCTCAGGGAAGAATAAAGGAGCTTGCTAACTACTCAGAACTTTTCAAAGCCAGGCTCTGACTACTTAGTTAATTGGCAGAATGAAAGGCAAGGAGGCACCGGGAAGCGATGGTGTTATCAAAACTGAAGGAGAAAAAGACTCAGAAGGCACGACCGGCCGCCGTGACTAAGGGCTCTGGAGGCTCTAAAGTGGAGTTGTGAAAGTCATGCCTAAGTTCATAGGTCTGAGTTGTTATTATCTTGACGACCTTCCTGACCCCCTTGTTTTATCCCGAAACACACAGACACACATACGGACTAATATTCATATTTTAAGGGGACTCAACTTTTCCCACTTCATGGCAGAGTCTCTCAGGTACCTACTGATGTGACATGTGTTCCTTGCCAGTTGCCAAGGTAGGCAAGGGAGGAACTTGAGAATACTATAACATTTGGAAGCTTTCTGTCAGCTAGGTTGTTTGTTTGTCTGTCTTTCTTTCTGAAAAGAATCCAAAAGGAGGACATTCTAAACAGATCCCGCAAACTCCTATGTGTTCTGATGCGGATTCCCTCTGTATCCTATGAGCATGCTTTGTTACCATTAGTTAATAAAGAAGCTGCTTCAGCCTGTAGCAGGGCAAAATCTAGCCAGGCTGGAAGAGATACAGAGGGAGAGTAGGTGGTGTCAGAAAGATACTGTGTAGCCACTGAAGGAGAAAAATGCCCATCAGACCCTTACCAATAAGCCACAGCCTCGTGCCAATACACAGGTTAATAAAAATGGGTTAACTTAAGATGTAAGAGTTAGTTAGAAATATGCCTAAGCTATTGGCCAAACAGTATTGTAATTAACATAGTTTCTGTGTTATTATTCGGGGTGACTAGGAAATGAATGATTAGTTTCCACTAATAGTATTCAGCTGTGGTAATGGGACCCTTTAGTTCTAAGACACTGCTATAATGTCCTAGGTGTGTGTTCAAATGTAATGATGTTAGTTCTAACCAACTGCTATAATGTTAGCAAGACCTTTGATATCTCAGCTTCTTGAGAGGAAGAATTTAACCCACATGGAAGGGGTAAAATAAATGAAAGAAAGAAACCATTTCTACTCTCTCTTTAGAGAAAACCACATGTACAAATCTATTTGAAAAGGTTAACGAAACAAGATAAATTGGGTAAGCTCTGTGTTAAAACTCTTGAGAAGCAGAGCCGAATACGAACAGGAAGCCAGCTCAAGCTCACAGAATTCCTCTCTGGAGAAAATGCCCAGCACGGTGACGTAGTCTTTGGCCACCTCTCATATAATGCAACTCTCTCAGCCTCTCAACAGTATAGACAAGCCAAGGCCCCCTCAAGTTGAGAGGATGATACGTCTTCAGACAGATGTTTACTGTTCAAAGAAAAAAAAACAGATTTTAAGGGCTGTGGACAGGCTATTATCAACGTCTATCTGTTGGTCACATTCAGTACCAGAAGGTCTCACATGGAGAGATGAGTGTTCCTTACTGAGAAATAGCTACCATTGACCACGAATAGAGTCAAACCGGCACACTTCAAATGTTCCCTCTGGGTAAAAGAACATCCTACATGTCTGTGAACACATGCAGGCACCCACAGTTAACCTGCTATTTTTATGGCTGTGTTTTAAACCATTGAGGGTAGGGGTAATGGAAACACTGACAGGCCCCTAGCTGGAGAAGGCTTAACAGGCACCAGCACAATAGCCATTTAAGCTCCTCTCTTCTTAGGAATACTTGGCCCGACCAATGATAGCAGGATAAACACGGCTGGCATCTTAATGACCTCTGAGCATTAGCAGATGGCCCTTTTATGATCACAGATTAGCAGTACATGGTTGTTTGTTAATGGCCACTAGCAGGTGCCAGTGGTGGCTTACACATCTTTTTGTGGTTGTTTCCTTACCTTCCTAGGGGGAGTAAGGAGCTGACTCTCAAGGAACCTGCTTTCCACACGCTGTCTTTTGTGTCTCTACCGCCTGTGACACAGGCCAAACTCTATAACCAGAGTGTGCGAGGGAGAGCTTCGATGTCTTAATCTCTTCTCCTTCCCTTCCTTCTTTTCTCTTTCCTTTCTTGCCCCCTCTCTTTCCTCTCTCTCTTTCCATCAACCTCTCCCTTCATCACTCTGAAAAGAACCTCCCCTGGGGCCCAGTGTCTTACCGGTTTGAAATTGTCTAAGCCCAGCAGCAAAAGCAATCCTGGCACACCAGACATTTCTACAGGAGGATGTCTGGTACTATCAATATAAATGACAGGCACACAAAAAAGTCACAGCCATGGCTTCATCTAAAGCTAATTAAATGTGTCAGCGCATGCCCATATGCCGTTGACAACTTTCTGCCATTCACAGCATCCAGCCCAGCTCACCTGGTAGACCACATCTTGCCACCAAGCGCCTCACCTTCAGGACCACTTTCCGCTACACCCATCCTTCACCCCCATGGTCTTCCTTCCATCCCTAAGAAGAGAACCAGCTGTGTGGAGCCCATGCCCAGGTTATGGAAATGATTTTCCTCCCATTTTTGTGCAAATATCCCCTCCGCATAGTTTATTTCATTGCTGGAGCAACTCAGGAGGGCACTGGGATCCAGAGTAATTGCCAAATTGCTCTGTCTGTATTCATCTCCGTGGGTGGGGAAAGGGAACTCCTACAATTAGCTTCAGATGCTGACAGGCTCCAGGTCCCCGGGGCTGCAATCCCCAGAGAAGCCAAGAAGGCTGATCACAGATTGGAAGCAAGGCAGGACTGGGTGTTCAGGTGGGGTTTTTTTTGTCCCCATCCCAGGTTCTGTAGGCGACAGGTCTATGCTGCCCACTGCAGAGTCTGCATAGAGCTAGCCCCGTCAGAAGTAAAGTTGCTGTGTTCCTAAAAAGTAAGTTGAACATTCATCCTTGGGAAAGAATCCTTTCACTCCAGCATGTCTATTACAGCTTCCTCACAAAATGCAGCTCAGGAAATTGCAGGCAACTTACTCAAAAAAAAAAAAAAATAGTGATCTCCCAAAGGCCAGGTTTGTCATGAGAATGAATGGAAATGTGGACATTTTCAAGAAAAAAAATTGGATGGGTTGAGGGACTTCGTCTGTGTTTTGACAGGATTGTTCATTTAAAACAAATCCTATTTTCAGCTCTGAAAAGCTGTGTTTCTCGAGTGAATATTACATCTGTGGGGTATTCATTGCTGTTCAGGGCTAATCACATCTTGTCGGGAAAGAGGATTAAATGCCTCTAAAGAGATCAAATCACAAAGTCAAATTTGAAAGTAGCCACTTCATTTTGGCTTCCTTCACCTTCTACCAGGAGGGCACTTGCAGGCCTACGCACCATAGAGGTAGCCAGGCTCTTTCTACTCTTGGTCAAGCCTCCAACCTTGGTCAAGATTTTCGCTGAAACTGTCTTTGCCCCAGTCCCTACGCTGTGACTCAGAGGTGTAAAATCAATGAAGAAAGTGAAACCTAAGGTGATGAGTTTGAGGGTACATTGGACAGTCCACGCATACCCCCACTTCAAAGACATCCAAAGGGGAGAAGAAAATTGCTCTCTGCACACAGGGAAACTTAGTAGACACAAGCAGGGCCTTCCTATTCAGGTGGATATGAAGTAACAGGGACTTCTTTTTCTCTGGTGAGCACACATGAACTGAGTGAGGAGGGCAATTTATAATAGCCAAGATTTAAAGAGGACTCCAATTCCCAGAGGTCTTAGGTAGGGACAGGATATGGCTGTATTTCCCAAGCTTATCAGTGCCTGAGTAGTGAGTCAGAAACTCTCCATCTTCTGGCTGTGTGGTTCCCAGGCAGGGACACTCAACTTCTTGTGGATAAACACCCCATCTTTCCTGAGTCATAGCCAGACCTCACCTTGGTGTCACATAGAGCTGAGAAGATAAAATGGAAAATCGATTGCTTATTAGACTGTTACATTAAACTGTTTCAACTTTACGAGGAGCATAAAGTACATAAAGAGAAGGCACATAGTGATACTAGGGATGACTCATGGTCATCCCCATACATCTCGAACCAGTTGCCTGAAAACTCTGCTTCTGAATACCTGGTAATTCCACTTAGGCACCTCTAAACTGGAAGAGTATATCTATATCTATATCTATATCTATATCTATATCTGTATCTGTATCTGTATCTGTATCTGTATCTGTATCTCTATCTCTATCTCTATCTCTATCTCTATCTCTATCTCTATATCTATTAAATAGCCCCTCATCCATATAATGACTTTGACTCGTCCTTTAAAATGTAACAGGGATGTAAGAAATAAAATCAATTAAGAGTTGGAGTTCAAGATGCTGATGAAACTAGTTAAAAACCTTCTTTTGGTATGTCGACTGAAGAATCTAGTCATCTCAAGATCCCTGAATTCTAGTGGTGAAGGACCAGCAAGCATGGTCCAGAAGCTAGAGTCAACCTATTGCCTGTTTTTGTAAACTAAACATGGTTTCTTAAATTTTTAATGGATTTTGAATATAAAGATTTCAACTATTACCTCATGAAAGTCATATTAAATCCAAATTTCATAGCCCACAAATGGAGCCTTTTTTGGAGCCCAACCTGTTGATTGAGTTTCATTTGTAGCTATTCTCAGCCTAGTTGAGCAGCTGCAGACAAGGTGGCAGGGTTTGGAAACCCAAAGTGTTGGCACGCTGGGCAAGTACAGGCAGCAACGGCAAGGGTGACGTTATAAACGGTTTTGCTGCATGGACAAATAAAAGGAAATTGGGTAGCACTTGTTCCAATGAGAAAGTGATGTCTGGAGTGTGAAGCTGGTTGTTCTGGCAGATGGTAACATTTGTGTTAGGACAGCAGTATCGTAGAGGTCTTAGCAGTCTTCCAAAAGGAGGGTGCTAGGTTCAACATTTTCTTCTTTGGATATAATGTAAATTGTTCCTTAGATGTCTTTATGTAATTGGACAGTATATCCTGACCACTGCAAGTTTCCCAGGTCAGCTCTGTTTGCACAGTTTGTTCAACTGTGTGCACCTTAGTGAGTAACAGAGGGTGGTTGGCTACTTTCTGCTTAGGATTTATCTTCTACAATGTTTTTTTTTCCCCCAGTGTTATTTTTCAAGGCCTGTGTTACACTGTAGATCAAGTCACACTTTCAAGGACTCTCTGCTGAGCCCATGAAAGACAGGTTTGTGTCTCTGCCACCTTATTTGGTCCATGTTTGATGGACATCCCATGTCCCATGCAGACACCATTCATCATCAGATGCATGTATAAAAGTTATCCCCCCTCTCTCCCTTTCCCTTCTTCCCTTTCTCTTTATACCCTCTGAGTTTAGATTTTGAAAATTCCAACCATAGTACCTATGTTTCCCACAACAAATCATTTAACCTTGCTGTGCCAATTTCCTCCCTCTGAATTAAAGGTACAAGTGGTCATTCTGAATATATTTGAATTCAATGGTGTGTCAGGCATTTAGCATAACTACAGTCAGCATTAGCCAAATGAGCGGGTGACTACAATAGTTTATAGTTACAATAGATTATAGTTACACCTCTATTAATTATGCTTTATGCCCTATAGTAAAATGATAACAACAACATAAAAATGCAAGTGGTCAGTTGACACCTGATGTTTACTTATCTCTACAATGAACACGTCATCATAGAAAAAGCAGGAAATGTTCCAGATTCAAAATACAACAGGATGATAAACAAGAAATTCCATCCTTTTGCCTCTTTCTGGGATCAGATGGCTTTCCAAATGTGTTCCCTAACAGAAACTCTTACACATCTGCTGCAGTTCCCTAAATAAGCCTTAACTTCTCTCTCATCTTGTCTTTTCCTCTCGCTGCTTTTCTGATCAAAGCCACTCTTTGTGACCCTCGTTAATCCAAACAACATGGACACACTTTGCAGATGCAGCTTAGATGCTGCCTATTCTTGCTCTTTCTATGAAACGGGGGTCCTCTTATCTCATTCACATAGATGGTACTTAGTCTGGGGTGTGCATCTATCTTCCCTTCCCTTCCACCAGTCTCTGCATGCCTCAAGGATAGGCTTTATCTTTATCTTGTAAACTGGACAATGGGTAGGTAGAGTATGACTCATGAGTGTGTGCAGGGATGGGAAGCTGGGTCGATGGCCGAGTGAAAGAACTCAGAGATAGGCCCTCAGCTTGGATACATTTGAAGCCACTTCTGAGAGATTCGGGGGAGATCAGTGTCCCGTAGGCAAAGGGTACAGGAGTCACAGATGCCTGACTCCCAGTATACTTAGCCATGAGACCCAGATGTATGTGGGCATTAAAGAGCATTCAAGTAGTCCATGGTATATAATCAAAGTTTAAAAAGTAGGACTTCTAGTAAGGAATTTTCTTCACTGAGTGATAGAAGACAGAGCAGTAAAATGGCCAGGTTTGGAAGAGTCAGTAGTTCTCTTCCATCCATCTCAATGACGAAGAAGCAAAGGCACAGCTCAAGCTGATAGGTGCCTCGCGCTGACACTGCAAGAAAGACCAACTGGCCAGTGGACATCACCACAGCTCTTGTGGAACTCTAGTCCTACCTACGCTGCATATTACCCAGGGAGCAGGTGGACACTTGTCCCTTGGTCCCAAACATCACCAACCAAACCCACAGCAAAGTTCCCTGTCTAAAAAGTTAAGTAATTAAAACCAACCAAGAGTGAAAAAGACTTGTGAATGTGTTTGTTTCCACAGGGAAGAGCTACTTCCCACTAGTCAGAAGGGTGGTGTCTCATATGTTGTTTGTCTTAGGGAACAGCCATCTTGGTCTCTGTGTGAGATTACAAAGATAATTCTCCAAGATCTTACTCAGATTCACAGTCACTTCTGCTGTAAAGTCGGGACACTTGTATCTCCGTTTCCAGGGTTCCTCGTAATAAATCTCTCATGTACTCCCTGATGTTGTTGGATGGGTTCCATTCCTCTGACAGAGTCCTCGAATCCAGCACACAGATGCTGGGTGTCATTGGAAGCCATTCTTAAGAAGGCAATATGATAACACCTTTCCAATGAATTCCAATTATCCCCTAACTGTAGCGAGCTGCGTGAAGTCACACCTGATGGAGATGTATAATCAACTCCTGAGATGGCTAAGGCCTGACTTATGCTATGATCATGCAATGATTATCAGCTGCTTGCATATGCGTGGGCCTATGGGCAATGCCCACCTGGCAATCCGGGATTGGCAGCCCATGCCTACTTAAGGGCTGGGAAAGGTTTGCCCGGGGAGAGAGGGAGAGAGAGGGGAGAGAGAGAAAGTGAATAAAGTCCTGGAATAAACTGCAGTGAGAAGAGCTCCGGTGTGTCGCGTGTCATTCCTTGCGGGACGAGGGTGTCCGCGACACCTAAACCCCATTTTTGACAAAATTTAACCTCCTCTGGACACTAAGGGTAAACAAATACCAAACAACTAGCTTTCACAGAGGTCTGTACATTGCCAACGCAGTTCCCATGTATTTAACCCAGTTTGAAAAGACATTAAGAGAGCATGCAGAATTTGAATCTCTGTGGACTGTGGTGCTTCTCACTGGAAGTTTGTGACTATCTGAAAATCTTAGGAGATAGAACTTACACCTTTCTCCCAATTGTCTCATGCAAGAATCTAAAATCACTTAAATATATAGATGCTTAGCAATGAATAGATGTTATTGATTTCCATATATTGTGTTTTCTATTCACATATATTTGAATGTATGTAGGTGTATGTATGATAAAAGAAAGGGAATGGGGGAAAGGGGGAAAGGGGGAAAGGGGGAAAGAGAGAAAAAGAGATAGATTGATTGATTGATGGGGCCTTGTGAGTTTGAGAATTTCAGCCTACCCTTTGGCACCTCATGTTCTTGCTTTTGTGGAAGGTCCTTAGGTATCCAGATGATGTATGTTTGGTGGGGGTACTGGTTGTCAACCACATTGTGAGCGATAACGACAGCCCTGGGCCTGCCTGGAATGCATTGCTTAGCAACACTTGGCAACTAATGAGTGGCATTACTTCTCTCTGAGGTTTCACAGTAGCGTGGTCAGGTTGTGTGTGTGTCTCAAGTCACACAGCTTTGTCTGTTGTATTTGGGGTGTTGGCATGGCTGAAAGGCATCCAAGAGAGGATGTTCACAGAACTGTTGAGGGGGAATGATTGACACTGGGCACAAGGGCTTTTGTGTAGGACTTTGGCAGGTCAGTATTGGATTATTTCCCGAAAAATGCTATCCAAATCTAACCAATGCACTACTGAGCAATGTGCCAGTCTGCTCTAGAGGCCCAATGGATGTTTAGTGCCATTCAGTGGTAACTGCTGGCTTGTCCTGATCGTTCCTTTGTAAGGCTCCAGGGCATTGATTAAAAACAGTGCTTTTGTGCTTGTCAAAATTAGGAAACCACGGCATTTTTTTTCCTTTCAAAATAGCTTATGGTAGATATCTCCTCGGTCCTTTTGAATACTGATATAGACTCCACCTCCACAAGCTATGCCTTTTTAAAACCCGGAAGTCATCCCAACAAGCATCAAATAACCCCCAGAAGTACTTTAATGGATATAATATGTTAATGTAAGCACATATAATTAAACTATTAGAAGCTGGGCTTGTAGCTCTTGGCATGCTTTATAGAATAACTCAGTGATGGTTTTACTGTGTGATGTGATTTTTGATATGCTTTAATGATAGCAGGAAAGGAACCATTGGGTCTGAAGATGGAATGGTCAATCCATGCTCTTAACCAGTTGACCTTAGTTAAATTCACTCTGCCTTGATTTCTTTTAGAATATGCTAGGGGTTCTAACATCTGCATGCCATAGGAATCCTATGGGAATTAGAAGGGATCACATCAGAGAAAGTGTCTCATGAAATAATATGAGGAGTTAGAGGATGTTTCCCATTATCATTCTACTGCCACAAAGGTGTTCCTGATTAATATAATTATCCTTACGTCTTTGATATGGACACATCTATGCTATTAGGAAGCATCAAAAGATTGATGAACATTCCTTTTACCTCTGTAGCCTATGAGCAAAAGTCCACGGATGATTCTAAAGCTGAGACACTGAAGTTTTGCTCTCCAAGTGAATGTTGAGTTTGTGATTGCTTTGAAGAAAGGGAAGTTCCTAAAGCTCAAACGAGGGTGGACATAGTGGGTAAGGAAACTCACTGCCAACCCTAGTGAGCTAGTTTAATATCCAGTGCCAACATGGTGGAGTGAGTCCTGCCAGTCTACACACACAACCACACAGACACACACCAACACACACAGACACACACAGACACACACTCTCAAAAAGTTATTTAAATTTTAAATAAACAAAACTTGAACAGCTTCAGAAGCTTATTTGAGTTGAGTTCCCCTATTTTATTAAAGCATAATTTACAAATAAAATTGCACAGTCATAGACAATGTAATGTTGCAATTTATGTATCATGAACATTGCATATTATTTTTTAAAAATCACCTCCTAAGTTCATGGTTAGTCTTCCCCATTAATACTGAGCACTGGCTTCTATAGCAGTACCTAGGAGTCAGTGGATTGCCAGAATATTGGTTGTGTACACACATGCCACAGCTTAGCCTGATGTGGGAAGTTCTTCTGTATATGTGTTGCTTTTATTGGTTGAAGAATAAAACTGCTTTGGCCTGTGGCAGAGCAGAATATAGCCAGGCTGGAAGAGATGTAGAGAGAGAGTAGGTGGAGTCATAAAGATGCCAAGTAGCTGCCAAAGGAGAAGGAAACATCGAAACCTTAGGAATCTTACTGAGAGGCCACACCCTTGTGACAATACACAGGTGATAGAAATTGCCTGATTTAAGATGTAAGAGCTAGCTAGGAATATGCTGGAGTCATTGGCCAAACAGTGTTGTCATTAATATAGTTTCTGTGTGACTATTCAAGTCTGGGTGGCCAGGAAACGAACAGTCTCCTACTACACTTAGCCCTTTGAACATATAAGTCATTAATAAATTGAGTAAAGGAGGATGGTGAAATCTCACCTCTGTCTAGTTCTTTCTTTCTCTTTTCCTTTACCTTTGATGATTGTTTTCTTTCTCTCCTCACCCTTTTTTTTCCCAGACAGGATTTCTCTGTGTAACCCTGGCTGTCCTTGAACTCACTCTGTAGACCAGGTAAGCTCAAAGAGATCTGTCTGCCTCTCCCTCCCAACGGCTGGGATTAAAGATGAACTTTACCACTGCCCAACTCTTTACTTTTTGAGACAAGAACTCTGGAGTTCATGCCATCCTCCATTTGATCCTCTGCCTCAAGCTGGTGTGGGATTACATATTTAAAACTGGCTATCAACGCCTATTTTTAGTTGTCTTGGTGTGTGTGTGTGTGTGTCTGTGTCTGTGTCTGTGTATCTGTCTGTCTGTCTATGTATATGCTGTTTTTTGAGCCTAAGGGCTTCTTCATATTAAGCAGATACTGTGTCGTTAGCCATAGCTCAGCCTTTCCTACTTCCTTCTGATGCTCAGGACTCCAAAGTTAATTGAATTATGGTTTTTAGAAAACATTATGTGGCATCACTTAGAAAAGAGCTTCGCAGGTTGACAATTCTATCAGTTGTGTCCTAGGTGGGGCAGATAACAAGCATTTTTTTAAAAAAAAAAGATATATTCTCTCTCTCTTTCTCTCTCGTGTGTGTGTATCTGTGTGTGTCTCTGTTTGTATGTGTGTCTGTGTCTATGTGTCTGTATGCATGTGTCTGTGTATAAATGTGTCTGTGTGTGTGTCTGTGTGCATCTATGTGTCTGTGTATGTATATCTGTGTGTGTCTATATTCTTGTGGTTACCAAAGAGGGCATCATATGCCCTGAATCTGGAGTTCTAGGAGTGGGTGCTGAAAACCAGTCAGGTCCTCTGCAAGAGCAGCAAACACGTTTAACTGCCGAGTTGACTCTCCAGCCTTATACTTAGCTTTTTGGAAGGGTGCTTCTTCCTCCCAAGAACAGCTGTTCCTTTTCCTATGGAATTAAATGAAACCATTTTCTAGGAGGTACGATATACTGATAATTACATGCCTTCAAAAACTTTAAGAGCACAGGCAGGCAGATCTCTGTGAGTTCAAGATCAGCCTGGTCTACAGAAAGAATTCCAGGACAGGGTTCAAAGTTACAGAGAAACCCTGTCTCAGGGAAAAAAAAAATTAATGGCAAGAAAACAATTTTATTAAGATGTGTCCTCAGACAAAAATGCAATATGCTTTATGTCTGTCTCATCTTCTAGGACACTTTCACCTTTGCAAAGTGTAGATTGAGCTCCAGCTGTGTGCCAAGCACTATGCTGGATCCAGGGCCCCAGGAGAGGGAGAGGGAGACTTAGGGAGCATAAATAAACAAACAGTTGCTGGTCTGGCATTGAGAATGCCTTACTCACTTCATGTTAGTCCCAGCCAGGGAAGCTTTGAAAGGTGGAGATGAAAAGTCATGGTATGGGTGGCTCTCCAGGGCTTGAGCAGAAAGGAGACTCAGTGACTATCACTTAGGCAGAGAAGCAAGACCATAATGGGTGAAGGGGCAGCAAGGTCAGTGCTTTGCAAAGGGAGAAGGGATAAGTGTTCACGTGAAGGAGGGAGAATGTTTGCAGTTCTTCAGAGCCTAAGGTAAATGGAGAAACTTAAGAGAATAAAGGTGAGTGCTGAGGAGGGGTGTATTTGGAGGAGGAAGGAACCATTTTAGGGTAGTCTTCAAGCTAGAGATGAAGGAGGAGTCTTTCAAATCAGTTTCTACTGCATTAACAGAGACCCAGTGGCCCCTGTCACTGAGGATTTCTGAGCCCGTCATTACATTTAGGAGCACTTTCCCAACCGAGGTGAAATTGATGCCAGGCTACCTTCCTTTATGTCCCATACCTCTGCACATTGTTCCCTTGCTTTCTGCAATGGGAATGCGGAAACATAAAAAGAACAATGTTAGATTTTCTTCATTAAAAATATGGGAGGGGAAAAAAATCTACTCTATTTATTATTGTGGCTACTTCCAAAGAGGTAGCTAAAATTTTATAGAAGCCTCGTTAGTAACTCTGCACACCACCTGGCAGTATCTCCCCTCTAGAAACCTCTTCTGCATATAAGCAGGAAAATGAAGCACACATTGGAAATTCTGATGATTTCAAACTTCAGACTTTCTTTTAAAGTAATAACTTTAATTCACTTCTTTCTGGCATAAACTTTTTCATCCCATTATGTCAAAAAATTGTATTATCCATCCATTTGTCTGTCAGAACGTTTCCCTGTGGGGCGATCGACGCCCGGCTTCCCCACTCTAAACCTCCCTATTACATCCTGCTATCAAGAGTCACAATTTTCCACGAGAGTCTCTGGTGACTTTTGACAATGTTTTACAGAGAACTAGACCAGGAATTGCAGAGTTCAAGGAAGTCTTCCATTCGGGCAATGAATATGTAATAGGCATTACAGTGTCGGGATTCCAAAAAGTGTAAGGTTCATTAAGTCTTTCGAAAGCACAGACTTCATGTAGCTTTGAAGGAACCTGTCTTCACAAATGGAATTAGCAAATGGCACTTTGGGGTCGAGAATATTAATATCGCACATTAAGGGACAAATTTGTTTAAATGTTGCAGAGCTATATGTAGGCACTGATGATTCAGAAATAAATAAAAAGTGAATAGTTGTCCAACTTTATATGTAAATTGCCTTTTGCTTATATACATAATAATGCTGTTTTCTCCTAAATTCCCTAATATTAACAAGCAGGAGTGTAACTAATATATAAACTAAAGTCATTCTCTTTAATGAGAATGCTAAATATTTTAAAGAAATGCACGACTGTGAAATATTGTCAAGGGCATTTTATACTTAAGTTTAAGAACGCTTATGACTTAACTGTTGAATTATTTAACGTATTCAGCCTGGAAGCACTATTTATGTGTGTGTTTTAATGTTCTTACTTATGTTAGCTTTTCTTTGCTAAGGATTTAGGACCTTTGATTTCTGTTTATAAAATTTACATTTTTTAATCTCTTATTTCTATGTATGTCCCATTTGACTGTAGCAAC
Organism: Microtus ochrogaster; assembly: GCF_000317375.1. Classification (NCBI taxonomy): domain Eukaryota; kingdom Metazoa; phylum Chordata; class Mammalia; order Rodentia; family Cricetidae; genus Microtus; species Microtus ochrogaster. The sequence continues at coordinate 4,385,645 of NW_004949120.1, forward strand.
AATATCCAGAAGGAAGCAGGTTGGGGAGATCTCATGAAGTCTGAGACAAGAGCTGTACATAAAAGAAATCTGTACCACACTGCTAAGGCAATGAAGTCAACTTTAGAAACCCAAACCAAAGGTCTTGTTCAAGGAAAGGCCGGTATAATGAAAATGATTACTGTAGTAGTATGTACTTGGTTTCCCAGCCCGTTCCAATGAATCACGGGGGACAGGGAGCCACGTCGTCCTGTATAATCCTGGAATCCCATGCAATCAGTATCTGCTGCTTTGAATTGTCAGCTTCTATTTTTCAACTACACATTGTTTTGCAATTATTGGGCAGCCTCGGTTCCATCAGAGCAACATAAAAACACATTTTTCTCTCATTTTTCTTCAATTAACCTTGATTTATAGTTTTTAAGCATAGAAGGATCCCTCAAAGATTCAGAAAGGAGTCTGGGCGGAACCTCCATCAGGGATGCTGAGGAAATGGAAATCGACAGCCAAAGGCAGTGTGAGGGCAAGTTTTATTTGAGCTGGTCTCATTAAATTCTACTCATGCAGTTGATAATAGAAAAGTGGTCCAGGTGATTTGGGATGGAAATATACCTAAGATTTTACTGGAAGCATTTGTGATTGCATAAGAACTACATTTGAAGAGAAAGTGGTTCAATTTCAAGGCTGGTATGTTTGGGGGTCTTCTGTTATTTCATTTTATAAACTATACATATATGTATGCACAGTCTGTATATTAAGTATATATGCCATTATTACCAACGCTACTGAGCTAAAGTGTAAAAGGCAAAGTAATGAGGCCTCTAAGGGATGATGCCTCTGCTACAAAGACAGGGGAGAAGCTGAATGCTTTTCCTGGACATCGATTCCCACTTTTACTTAATCCTGTGTTTCTCTAACTTGAGTTCCATGGAAGTTATTATGCATACTTTAAAGAGGGGTACCCCAGTTAAATAATCTTGGAAATGTTGGATTAAACAATAGTTAGTCAAAATCTTCAGTCTTATATATGTAACTGTGCTATGTGACTCCTCAAGTAAGGAAATAACTAACAATTTTCAGATCTCTCTCCCCCTTCTATCTCTCTCTCACCACCCTTGTGTGGGTGTGCACGCGCGCATGTATGAGAGTGTGTGCTGTGTGTGTGTGTGTGTGCATGTGTGTGTCCCAAGATTCATCCAGGCTAGTGTTCCACAGAACATGCTTTGGGGATATTGGCTTCTTTTCGCACAAACTTAAGAAATCTAGCCCATGAGGTATGTTCTGTGCTGGCAGCTCATTGTTTCAAAGAATAAGGGTCATTATCACCCACACTCGAGGAAGAAACTTTGCAAATTTATATTTATGTCCCTAATAGTTGCAGTGTCTAGTGTATATATGAGCACAATAAACAGGTGTTGAGTGAGTGATTTTAAAAAGTGAAACAATTTAGTGATTTATATATCAGGACATTGTGCAGGTAATTGGGCTATTTTTATTTCTTTCTTTCTCCAAAGAGACCTGACATACTATATCCCTATGTATTACTATTGCCCAACACTCTGAAACAGAAATTGGTTCAAGAGAGAAGCTACAAGAAGAGAAGTAATTGAACTGCATACCAAATGAAAAAGATGGCGATTCATTTATTTGTCTCTATGGGTCATATGCTGAGTGGACATAACTTTAGGGTTCCTGCCCTTCATAGCATCCCCTCTGCTTTCTTTCATGTCCCACAAACATGCACAAAACAGACAAATAACATCAATTCCATCAAAGAAAGACATAAAGAGGTCTGGCTAAGGCTTTACAATTTACTGGATGGCAGAGACTGTATAAAGCTAATTGGTCTGAAAAGGGTCACTCAAATTGACCGAGTACCTCATGGGCATCAGACATTGTCAGCGTACTCTAGAGTTACCACTTCCAGTATTTGAAGAAGTCTCAAGATGTATGTTTTTCTTCCATGTCTCTATGAGACCATATTTAAAAAAAAACTATGTGAATTGATATATTAAGTTTATCAACATAATGTAATTGTATTTTGGATTGTATACTAAGATTCCTAAGCAACTGACAGTATCTTGATATAGTCTTAGTTAGAATTAGAAGTAAATATGTTAGGATTAGTGAATGCTGGTTAAAGTCACTAGCAACAATGGTCATGAGGCTATTGAAGTATGTAAAGATACTTCTGGAAATACTGCACTTTCTCCTCCAATATGGGAAGAGTTCTAGCTGGAAGTGTCCTATTTGCCTTCTTAGCCCCAAGCTCCCTTCACAATTTCATCTCTTAATAGGGAAACACTATTAGGAATTTAAAAAAAAATCATTGATTGTTTCATAGGACAAATAGGAAAAATTAGTACCCCAGCTTCAGTTGGGTACAAAGAGAAATCTAGAAATGAAAGACTCAGTAACTGATGCATGCCACTGAACTACCACTGTTTCCAGGTCCCCACACTGGAGCATCTCACCAGGATGAGCGTGGGAGATTTTCAATTATGGATCTACCATACATGTGAGTCAGCATCGAAGTTCTGAGAACACCTCTGGGGTGATATTGTTCACCCTAGGCAGAGGTTGCTCCAAGTCAGGTCTAAGGTTGAGATGGCAAATTAGCTAAGTCAGGAAAAGTTCCCTACCTAAGTTGACTTCAGGGCTGAGACAGAGTCTGCAAGACAACGTCTGACGTTAGATTAGGAGTTTCGCCTTCCCGTCCAATAAGATACAAGGAACTTGAGAGAAGAAATGGTTTCAGCCAGTTAAGTCTAACATCAAGGAGCTCCACCTGACCGTGGTCCTGACATTATACGTGCTAAAGAACTTGGGTAAATGTACTGCTGTTTAAGCTTGCTTCCTCCTGTTCATGGAGGCAGAAGTGGAGAAGCTGTGTTAACAACTTGTTTTCGCTGGAAAACTCCAAATGTTCAGAAACCAAGCAGAAGGCCAAGATGATTCAGCAGTAGACCCATAGTGTCTGCAATACCCTGACTGTCCTCGCCATCTGAAATCAAGTTCTCATCATAATTTATTATCTTTCCAACAATCCAAATCGTCTGCTAACCAGTTTAATCTGCCCATAGGTCAGTAGCATTCATGATGGTTTCAGTGAGGTAGCTTGTGAGTCAAAGGGGATTTAGGAATTGAAAAAAAAAACCAACATAGTCTTGGTTTAATTTTAGTTAGTAGTCGATGTTTTCTTAGCAGTGCAAAAGTCACCTGATGAGGGATGGATTCACTCCAAGAGTCCAAAAGCTAAAACCTGATTAGGTCACTATTGTCAATCAGCTCTTCTCTTCAGTAAAACTTTCAGGATCTGGCAGTGGGGAAGTGAAGTCAGCTAGACTGCCAGGGGTCTGGGAGTGGAGTAGTGGTGGTACGAAATTATTTGCCTTATAGGGCCACTGACAGGTTACAAGAGGCAGAAGCTAGCTGCCAACAAGTCAATGTCAGGGATGCAGGACCACCCAGCAGGGCTGTGAAATAACATGACTCTAGCAGAAAAAGATGGGGCATGATCCAGACAAGGAGGTCATTAATGGAAAAGTAGTAGTGTAGGAGGTGAATTAGGGACTCCAGAAAAGTTCTCTTAGACACATGAGTTGAAGGAGGTTAAAATCGTCCTCAGTTACAAGTACAGAGTCATAGGACAAGAGCAGGGCTTAGCATATAGGCTAGGGCAAAAAGTCAGTGACTAATTTTCTAAGCAATGTGGTCAATAGAAATGTTTAAAGACACTAGGAATCTTCAAGTGATGGGAAAGAGACATTTTATTATTAGTTATGGCAATAGTTCTGAAACTGTACAAATATTACAAAACTTATCAAGCTGTATACTTTGGAGATGTCTCATTATCCGTGTGCCTTTAACCACTTAAAAAAATAAGTAAAGTAATGGAAGGAGTCAAAAAAGAAAAACAAACCTAATCAAAGCCTAGATGTGGTACATTACAAACTAAATATGTTTAATTGACCTGACCCTGCACAGCTTTCTTTCAGTCACTGGGATAAAGTGGAGCAGGGAAGCTCACAGTGCTGTGAACCACTGATGTGTGAATTGGCCTTGCCTGTAAGATTTGGAGAGTTCTGATCAGAGGCAATGGTGTCACAAGACGGATAGCCAAAAGTTGTGTCTTCCTGGGGAAGGCACCGATGCTGTATTCCGTGAGTTCTCGTATTCATTTCTTCCATTTGTTTACCTTAACAGACACAAGACAAACCATCCTGCATTGCTGAAAGACTCTAGAAAATGATTTGTATGCTACCAGGACAGCCCATCTCTCTCTGGCAGACTCCTGAAACCCAACCTCAAGAGACCCACGTCTCTGAAAAGTCATTTATATACTTAGAGATTACATTATTTCCAAACCAGAGTCCTTGAGTTTTGCTGCCTAGGTACTCTCTCTGTTCAAGGTTAGAAGCTCATGGCAAGAAGAAACTCATCAGCAGTCAAAAGGAGTCAGAACACAGAGAAGCTATTGGATAGTTGGCATCTTAGATGTCAAGCATGCTCATCCCTACTGTACCTGTAGTCTACCAGGCAGAGATCCCTCCTCTCCTGTGTGAGGCTTGATGAGCCAAAGGTTAATACCTCTTTTTCTACTGATAAACACAACATTGATCCTTCCTCTGGTAAACATCATTTGTGTAGACTTTCCAACATGGCTCCTCTGCTTGTAGCCAGGTATTTGTGAGCATGGAAGCTACTCCAACATGGTGAAGCTTCTGCTTCCCTGTGCTCTGAGACAGCAAATAATGACTTTACAGCTAACTCTTAAGGAGAATTTCTTTTCTATATTGTGTGTGTATGTGTATGGTGTTGTAATTTTTTTTAAAAAAAAAGCAGCACAAGAGAGAAAAATGCCAGGCAACAGAGTTCAGGTGGAGGGTTTTTTATTGAGGGAAAGTGAATGGGAGAAGGGGGAACAGGAGAGAGGAGACCAGACTCCGGGGACAGGAGCAGCAGAAAAGGAGAGAGAGAGAGAAAGAGAGACAGACAGACAGAAAGAGAGAGAGAGAGAGAGAGAGAGAGAGAGAGAGAGAGAGAGAGAGGAGAGACAAGCAGAGAAGCATAGAAATAAACAGACTGACTGACAGAGAGGGAGAGGAAAAAGGAGAGATGGGAGAGGAGACGAGCAGGGCCCTTTTAAAAGGGAGCATAGCGAATGAGCACAGGGAGTGCTCTTAGTGGCTACAGCTGAGGACATAGCCTGTCAGCACGCCGAGGGCTGGCCAGTGCAGATGCCTGAATACTAACACCTGAATCAATATCTTTAACACTCTAGTACTCGAGATTCGTATTCATCAGAAATTTAGTTCCACAAGTTGACCATTCGAAAGCATAATTATCAAATTCTGAGACGCTGCAGTGAACAAGCAGACATAGTGACTGATACAACTCGTCAACAATAGAAATATTCTTTCCTGGATATTTCAGTTATCTGATCTTGCTTGTAAAGTTTACGTGTTGCTGAGGAAAGACAAAGGCTTTTTGTCGGTGTGTACATTAGTGCGCATGGCTGACAAGCAGCTGACAACCTTATTATACGTGTGAACATGAACAGAAAGATGCCAGGGTCCTCTGTGAGCATTAAGGTTTCTCTAGGCCAGTGCTTGAGAACAGTGCTCGAGAAGCCCACCAGAACTTGGGTTCCTTAGAAGTTTTGATTCTGTGACTGGAAAAGGGGAGGGAACCATTGAAATTATTGGGAAAGAGAAGTTCAGCAAAGGTTTCAATATCTTCTAACTCCATTGACCAGGAAATATCAGGTTGCTGCTCTTTCTGGGTGAAGTGGTTTTTCAGAGCACATAGAAGTCTTGAGCCTGAAGCTGCACCCAGGATCTTCCCTAGTGGGGTAGTAACAGAGGGCTGTGAGAACTGCCCACAGCAAACGCCTAGTAGGAACCACCTGGGGCATTTCCAGTAAAGAGAAGCAAATGAGGAAATCATCTTTTTGTTTTAATACCACTACAAAAGGATAGATTGCCTTGTAATAATTCACAAAAAATTAAGAAGTTTGGAGCTAACAATTCAGTGGTGGTTTTTATATGAGCACTTTCCTTGATTTGTTTCAGAAATGTACAGAGACGTGCATAGAATCGCAGCATAAATCATACAGCAGTGGGACTAAAAGAATAGAGCAACATGAAAACCTCTGGTTAGTGGAAGTCCTCATTTTATGGGTGGAGGATGAAGAAGGTATAGGGTATAGGATGAGAAGATATAGGCTATAGGATGAAGAAGGTATAGGGTATAGGATGGGACCGTATAGGCTATAGGATGAATAATGTATAGACTGTAGGAGGAATAAGGTGTAGGGTATGGGATAAAGAAGGTATAGGATATAGGATGAGATGGTATATGATATAGGGTGAAGAAGGTATAGGGTATAGGATGAGATGGTTGGTATATGATATAGGGTGAAAAGGGTATAGGGTATAGGATGAGATGGTATATGATATAGGATGAAGAAGGTATAGGGTATAGGATGAATAAGGAATGGGCTATAGGATGACGAAGGTATAGGCCATAGGATGGGACAGTATGGAACATAGGATGAGAAAGGAGTAGGCTATAGGATGAATAAGATAAGATGGAGAAGGTGTCGGATATAGGATGAAGGGGATAGGATGAAGACTGGTTTCCCAGACTGTGGTCCAGCAGTTCCCTTTTCTCCAATGCAAAGCTCAGTGGAAGTGAGAACAGTGTTGGCTCTGCTAGCCACAGAACACAGAATGAAGGTTACAGAATGGTCACAGTCCTCAAAGCTTTGGTAGCCACAGCAGAGGTAACTCATCTGTGGACAATGTCAAGGGTTGTACCTTATATCATGTTGTAGTTCAAAAAATGGTGCGAGGCCAGTGGGGGGAAATGGAATTATCCTCTTTTACAGATGAAGGAATGGGCAGAAAAAGGCTGGCATATCTCCTCAAGGTTATTTGTACAAAATAGCAGACATGGGCCATCAAGTTACAAAAGTTGCAAACATGTCCCTGCTCATCTCCCTGTCACTGTATTTCAAATTCCAATGCTCTCCCACAAATGTAGGCACAGACACCCATCTTACTGTAGACAACAGCCATTCTGCTTGCTATTGTACTGAGAAGATTAACTCTGGTAGACTCAGGTCATCTCCAGAGGGGGCATACTATGAGATAATCGGTGGTTAAAGCATGTGACTCCATGTAATCTAAATAAATGATTCCAACTTCACTTCAGAGGAAACCACACAGACAGGTCGTCTGCAATCTTCTGATCCCTTCAAAGCTTCAACCAAGCACACCCAGTGTCCCCGGGATGTGATTCCAATCTTGGTTTCTTCACATTAGAGTAAGATTAAGACATGTGTGAAGCAACCTGAATCCAAAGTGCTGTTAATTGTGATAACCTCTTGAACCTCATACATGTTATATGTATGTTTATTCCAACAGTGGTGCCTCTCTCCGTAACTTACTTTCACTGATAACACCAAATCATGTGTTAGCATAACAAAATGACATCTCCCTTTCTTTTGTAGCCAGAGTCTACCAGTTACTAACATTTAATTCAATTACACAATAGTGAGAAAAGAACAACTGGTATAAACCCATGGGAAAATAAACACCAAACTATGTATAGCAAATAATTTTACTGGTAGTGACAGAGAAGCCATAGGAAAGAATGGCCATTCTAGCATCCTACTTAGGATACACAACCATTAGTAAAATCTGGGCACTGTCTGTATGCTTCTAGTGAGTAAAGAACAGTGCAGTGGGGTCAGGAGCTGTCCCAGAGGGTAAAGAAGCTGCTCCCGTGCAAGCATTGAGACCTGAGTTTGAATCCTCAGAATCTGTAACTTTAGAGTTCCTGTAAAGAAAATCCCTGGAAACTTGGGCCGGCCAGTCTGGCATACAGACAGACAAACAACCAAAGAGACCCCATCTAAACAAGGTGAAAGTCAAAGACCTCTACAGAAATGTGTGAACACAGACACACATATGTGCACACAATACACAATGATAGGCAACGATATATTCAAATACCTTGTCCCTGATTCTGAATTTTGTCCTTGCTTATGTAATTTAGCATGTGATGTGGGAGGATTGTTTCATCTTTTCCTGCATTGTCTAACTCAAAACCCGAAGATAATTATTCCTAATATAACAACAAAAATGAAAAAAAAAAACCTTCTCCGTTGCATAAATAACCATGTAGGATATGTGACATTTTGGATCCTCCAGGAAATGACATTGCCCAGAACATCAGCTATACAGAACAGGCACCGCACTACTTAGAAAATGTAACGTGTGCTGCCTTCCCCAGGAATCCTGCAGTTCCGCGGCTCTTCGCTTTGGGATGCCTTGTGGAGACTTGTGGTGGTAAACGCGACAGTGCATAGACAACAAAAGTGACGTGCTGTGCTTCGAATGGGGCCCTCTCGTTACCAGCCAGGCTCTTGCTCCATCTGCGCTGCACACACCTCATAGGGAAATTGCTGGCAGCCCTGAGCCACCCCGCCTCACACACTTCGGTATTTTTAGGGCTCTCGGGGCAGCAAGCTGCACAATAATGCTTTGGCTACAATTCACAAACCTCATCCACCTTGGGATGCCCTGAAGGGAACCCCAAATTAGAAGCTTTTATGGATTCTCCACCCCAGAGTCTGTAGAGGAAGGAGGAAGCGTTCAGCAGCTGCAGCCCACACAAATCCCCCATTAGCCCTAGAGATGATCCACTTGGAAAATGGCAATATTTTTGTATGCTGGCCTCAGAGTCCCTGCTTGAAGAACGCTTGTAGCAAAGCTGCATTTCCTCTTGGAGGGTTTTCTGAAGAATGCATGCAGGTAGGAACCAGTTTTCTTCTCCAGAAGAGCGAAGGCTATCCGTCAATCTAGTGGCAAGCCGCTCATCAAGTTCCCTCGACAAAGGGTTAGGGCAGTGAGCCCTCACAATAATGTGGAAACAGAAATATTACAAAGTAAAGGCTTATAAAATAATAAAAATTCTACTTACTCCAGATACCTCCCTATGCCTTTGGCAAAATACCTTAAGCATTCCACATACGGCGGGCATTGTCTTTATAAGATGGCACCTCATAAAACGGTATTAAATATCACCAACGGGGCTTCATATTTCATCCAGCAGGGTTTAGGCCAGGCATGTTCTATATCACACATTATTAGAATGACATCTACTTTGCAAGTTGTGTACCCAGGAGCCTACCCGGATCACTCATTTCAGCACGCCTTCTCCAGGCTTCTGTGCCTTCATAATGCCTAATATGTTTAACTCATTTTGAACAGAAGTCTAAAGCCTGCCACGGCCCTCTGGCCAAAACTGTAGCTGTCAGACAACGGAGCCGGCTATCAAACATTCTTCATTTATCATTAACGGTGATGCAATTGTACAGAAAAAAAAATGTGCCCAGTGTAGTGAGAGGCTGTCAATTGTCACCCCCCCCCCAAAACTCCTCTTCTGAAATAGGGACATTTCTCTGTGGAGGCCTTGCCATTCCATTTTGTTCCTTTCCCCACAACACTGAATTTATAATGCAAAGAAAATGGGGACCATATATTCATCCAAACGGCCTCTCTCCTGAGAGACGGGTAAGGAGAGCATCAAGGGCTGCGTCATCGCAGGGTTGTACATGCCATGGGGGAAAATTAATAGAATCAGCCCAGAAAGAGGGAAAGGGGAAAAGGTGTACAGGAAATAGTGGCCACAGTTTTTCTGCTGAGGTCAAATCTGCATACAGAGGCACATGTGACGAGTCAAAATTCCCATTGAAATTGCCGTCTTGCCACCAAAGTAGTACACATACCTACCTTCAAAGACAAATGCTCCAACTTGTAGCTCCTTTGACAGCTCCAGGATCATGTGATCCTTATGACACTGTAAAGGGTGCTTCTAGAATCAACTTGCAACCCTTGAGGAGCCTCAGAGGTTTCCTAGACATTTACAGCATTCCAGGGGAACACTTTATAAAAGTCAGGCTATGTTCCAGGTGGTCCTCCTGGCAATGGTGGCCATTGCATTACCAGGCTGATGACATCTGCGGGCCTCTGAAGTTCTCTGCTGGCTATTTTATCTTCTGCCTCTCAAATATGCCTCGTCTCACTCAGCCTCTCAAGCATGCAAGGCTCCCTCCCCACAGCTCTGCTAGGAGGCTAAGAGCGTGAGGCAAGTGCACTTGAGATGTCTTCAGGTTTGTGCCTGTGCCTTCAAAGGCAGAGGGTGAGGGAGGGCGTGAGGGCAGTTGACCACACACTGACTTCAAAGGAGGGACTTGCTGAAGCTTTATTCCCATAGTACGTCAGTGAGAGCAGAGTCATTATCCAACTTTACAGACGGAAAAACAGACCGCTGCGCCTGAGGTCATGGGCAAGACTCAGTCCTGGGAAGGTGAAGGCATTTACCCGCCTGTGCCTTCTGGATGTTTTCCAACGTCAAATCATTTTCCTGCGGCAGTAACAGATCTCACGTCAGGAATACGTAAACTTAATGGTGGTGAAGACAGCCAGCCAAGGAACACCAAACAAAAGATGCTGTTGACACACTGTAAGAACTACAGAGGCTGAGATTATTCACACAGTGCTTGGGTAAAGATTTGGTCTCTACTTGCCTTTTTCTCTCGAGAGCCCGACCTCATCTTTGTCCAAGGTGTAAGTTTCCCCGCTGAGGTGGGTGGCATGTACCCTCAACACCCGAAGACTAGGGAGGCAAATTATCTGCTGAACAAACAAACAAACTCTCTCGAGCCCATTGCCCTGGCACCCCACCTTGAGATATGCCCTTACCTTCGAGGAGTCTTCTCTCTTGGAAGCAGGTTCCCACGAGCTGGATGTTCTGCAAGATCCATCCTGGCTTGTAACTCCCAATGGACAGCATAGTTTCTGGGCTCTGGGTCTAAGACATCTTATTCATATTTTTTCATGTCCACAGCTACATTTCCAGTTCTAGAATGTTCCCTTCTTTCCTATCCCAGTGATTTCTATGAGTTCATATATAATAAGCTTTTCTGGTCTGGTGTCTTTTTGCCTCTAAATCTATACCTTACTACCAAACTCTGGCCCGGGAGAAGCATAATGATGAACTGTTCTCAAAGTTGTAACCTCAAATAGAGTCCCCAGTTCCCTCATCTGTAATTTGTTCTTCCTTTCCTCTTATCACCCTTCGGCCCTGTTTTCAGCCTCTGGCTCCCAGGGATGAGCAATTGCGTACACAGAGCCTGTGTTCCTTCCAAACTTCACGGGGGATGTAGGGTTTGTAGCATCAGTGTTGTGCTGAAGACTTGATCAACTTTACTGTTTCTCTTCTATCCCTTGGCACTGGTCATACCAACTTAAGGCTAGCAACTTAACACTGGAATGGAATAGACAAATGAACTATTCAATTCAACTCAGAGGTATTACAAATGCAATCGCCTCATTAAATGCTAGGCATGTGGAAGGCTCCAACTCTTTCCATAAAGTGTGGACAGCTCAGAAAACAAATGCCTGAGAACTTGAGGCTGGACAGTGCAGAACAGTAAAGAGTCCAAGAAAATGGTAAGAGCATTCAGAGTCCAAAGAGTAGACTATGCAGGCCACAAGGAAAGAAGTACGTCATGGACAAGTATGACATGGAATAACAGGAGGGTTATTCTAAATATGGATGTCGCTGGGAGGCATTCCATGTGGCGGTGACAGAGTGGAGAGGGATCAGAGGCTAGGAATTAATTACATTGTTGTCATTAAGTCATTTGGAGAAACAGAAGGAGCCTGGAGTGGGTTGGGTTTGACTCAACATCTTAGCCGTTTGTCTTCTCATTGGTGCGACAATTTAAAACTGAAAAAGCAAGTTGTTTTGTGATGTTTTATTCTTTTGGCTTTTTGAGGCACTCTCCACCCAGCTCCCAAATAAATCACACACAGAGGCTTAGTCTTAGTTATGAATGCCAGTCTTAGCTTGACTTGCTTCTTGCCAGCTTTTCTTAAATTATCTTGACAACCCTTCGGCGCTGGACTTTTATCTTTCTCTATGTCTGTATACCTTTCTTTACTTCTTTCTCCAAGGCTTGCTGTGTAGCTGGGTGGCTGGCCCCTGATGTCCTCTTTGGTGGCTAGCCCCTGATGTCCTCTTTGGTGGCTGGCCCCTGATGTCCTCTTTGGTGGCTGGCCCCTGATGTCCTCTTTGGTGGCT
>NW_004949120.1:4397882-4412208 GCF_000317375.1 Microtus ochrogaster
GCCCCTGATGTCCTCTTTGGTGGCTGGCCCCTGATGTCCTCTTTGGTGGCTGGCCCCTGATGTCCTCTTTGGTGGCTGGCCCCTGATGTCCTCTTTGGTGGCTGGCCCCTGATGTACTCTTCTCATTCTCTTGTTCCTCCTCCTTCCTCATTTCTCCTTTTATTTATGCCCGCTGCCAGCCAGCCCCTCCTATTTGTGCTTGGGCCTTGCTATTGGCCATTTAGGTCAGGTTTATTAGACCATCAGGTCTCACCTTTCCATCTACCAGCATGGTCCCCACTGCCCAGAGCTTTGTCCTCCAATGTCTGTTGAGGAAAAAAAAACAAAAAACAAACAAACGAAAAAACCACACATGTTGAGGTGCTCTCTGAAAATGTTTTAATGCTAGTTAGAGCATGTTTCTAAATCCCACATTCAGAAGGTGCCAGCAATCCATCCCAGCAAACAGTATAGTTGTCTTATGTCTGTTAGGGAAAGAAGAATGGATGCATCCTTAAAACCCGCTCTTAAATCACCCTGAGTAGTTCGTACTCTGCCTCATTATGAGGTCAGTCTTCGTTTCAGAACCCACCTACGAGAGAGGTAAAAACCTAGCAAATTGTAAGTTTTGTGAGGACAAGGATTTTGTCTGATCATTACATCCCGAAATCCCAAAGCTATCAGACTCTCCACATTTAGCAGCTCAGCGGCCAGCCTCCCGAAGCATGGCAGCCTGGGCTCTTTGGAGAGTACTTTGTACTGGCCCTAAGAAATATAAATTACAGACTTCCCTGGCCTCAGAAATTCTTCCATCTGTCACACAAGCTTTCTCTGTGCCTTCCTGGCAGTCATTTCAATTTCCATGATATAAAAAAAGAAAGAAAAGAGAAAGAAGGGAGAGAAAAAAAGAAGAAAGGAAGAGGAAAAAATAAAGTATGGTCTATGCCCCAACTTGGTGTTTCATCTAATGAAGATTTTGATGTGAGAACTATACAATGACCTCAAGTGAGAGGTGCATTTTTTTATATTGAAGGTGAGAGACCAATTAGTAGTGCTAAGTCTTTAAACAGATGGTTCTCATACGATAGCGGAGGTGCCCGTCCTGTCCCCCATCTTAGAAAGTCATCCTTTCCCAATGTCTTTCTCTACAGAGAAAGGAGATTATGCAGACAGATTGCAGGGCCTGGGCATCTCTGCAGCGTGGAGTTGATAGCGGGACATCTGGAGCCTGGCACCTTGTTCTTGGATAACTGGTCAAACTAGACCCTAAAACCTGGCTCCACAACAAAATATAGGGAAAGGATTTCAGGTGCAGACACAAAAACAAGGCGGATAAGATTCTCAGGTTCTGGCCCCATCCCAAATTGAAAACAGTAGACCTGCTAAAGTTGGCCTTCAATTACCTGCAAGGAATTTTCTTCCTTTCTGCATCTCAGCAACTTAAATATTGAAAAAGTAACACAGGCTTGGGTATTTTTTCCTCCCCCAGAGACTGAACCCAGAGTCTTGCACACACTGTGCAAGCACTCTGTCCCAGAGCCACATCCTTAGCTCAGTAAGACAGACTTTGACTGAAAGGCTCTGGATCAAGACCCACATCAGTGCTTTATAAGAAAGGTGGCCTGAGTCCAGGTCATTGAAACTCCTTGTCCTACAAAGTGGAACTAATATTCAGAAGGTAAGAGAGAGGTGAACACTACATGATACTGCAAGCAAAAGATCATGGGTGCTAGCTGCTACATATATATATATATATGTATATGTATATATATATATATATATATATATATATCCCGAATGACAAGAAGAAGCCAGGAAGGGCAGACTGTCATTGTCGCCAGAGAGAGGGTGCATAGTCAAAATGTGATATACCCCAAGTGCTTTTATCTATGAAGTCAATACAACTGTAAGATCCAAAACCTAATAGATCAAAGTTGGAGTCTTCATTCTACAGTTTGCTAGATGTGTAAAGCTTGGGCAAGTTCCATAGCCACTCTGAGACTTGGTTTGTTCACATGCAAAAAGAGGCAATGCCTACTTTATTGGTAGGATTGATATGCTGATTAAAGAATAGAATACATCGAGTTTAGAGAGTCCATCCACAATGAGCCTTTGTGCCTTTTTTCTTTCTCCTGGTTGCTTCTTAATTGTCCTTCTGTTTTAGCTCTACACCCTCAACAGTACTTTGAGGCATTTTTGGGAGCAATCCCTTCCAAGCATCTAAAATGAACTATACCAGGACATCTGTCCTGGAGCACCTGAGTGTCCCATTCCCTGGATGAAGACATAAAAGTGGGCAGGAGTCTGGATGCCTGGCCAGGACTTACTGCTTCCAGGTCCCTGGTCCAGGACTCCAGTTGTTTCTTTCATGCTAACCCAGTTTCTGCATCTCTAACATGGATTCGCCAAAGCTCCAACAAACTACAACTTGTAGAGGATATTTCATCGGCCACTCATGCAGTCTCCTACTCGAACACTGCCCTATCTCCTGAGCTACCATCCACACACACTGGAAGCTAAGCCACTGCTTCGTAGCTGTTTACTAAATAAATAAACAAATGCGTGTGGAATTAGACCACCCAAACAGGCTTTCCTGAGCGTGTGCTATGACATGCATGGCTTTCTGAAGCCTACAGTGGCTTCTCGTGTTTCTGAATTTTCACGGCTGGATAGTGCAGGTCACATAGTAAATGTTCATCACTTCCACGAGTTTCCTCAAAGCAGGGTTAGAACCTGCTGACTACCTAGCCTCATGCCTGTAGTTGATGAGGATATCAGTTGTGAATCTCAGCATAAAAGCAATTGAGATGTTTATTCTGTTGAGAACTATCAGCTAACTCTTAAATCAGTTAAAATCAGGGATTTTTTTCCTCTTTCTTTCTTTCTTTCTTTCTTTTTTTTTTGTTTTCTTTTTCAAGACAGGGTTCTCTGTAGCTTTGGAGCCTGTCCTGGTGTCCTGGAACTAGCTCTTGTAGACCAGGCTCGCCTCGAACTCACAGAGATCCACCTGCCTCTGCCTCCTGAGTGCTGGGATAAAAGGTGTGTACCACCACCACCCTGCAGGGATTTTTATTTTAAAAAAAATTACTCCATACATTTTCTAGTGCCAGGTACAAAATATAATAACTATGTGAAGGACAAGCTAACCCTTATAAATTTTAAATCTGCATTAGTGGTGAAGTTCTTCTAGACAAACACCAAGAGATGCTCCTCAACAAAACCAGGAACTACAATGGTTTCTTAGTCTGATAAGGCACTCTATTAGAATGGTTCCTTAAAGGAATAGAAAGCTCAATGACTATTTCAGAATGATTTACTGCCTACCTACGTGAAACCAAACAGTCTAGAAACTTTCTATACCCCCTATTGATGATTCTTTCCTTCAAGAATTTCCGTGCCATTCTGCAAACTTTACCTTATAAAATGTTACAGATTTGGGAGAAAAAGAGAGAGACAGAGGGAGGGAGAGAGAGAAAGAAAGAGAAAGAGAGAGAGAGAGAGAGAGAGAGAGAGAGAGAGAGAGGATGGTGGTGAACTAGCTGCTCTGATCTCTGCACCTGCTCAGGACATACTTGATGACCTCTACTGATGGGCTGTCACTTAACATGGTCATCACCAGCATTGCCGTCACTGTCCCCCAATTCTTCCACCTTTTCTTCTCTTATTGCTCCTCCTCTTTTACTAACTTGTTTATCAGTGTTCTCTCTCAAATGACTGACATGAGATGTAAATTTCTTGTTCCTCAATATGGGAAATCGGCCCACTCAAAATAGCTCCCAAGGACCCTTGACCCACGCTGGAGAATAGAACAATCATCAAGAACAAGGACTATGTCAGTCCCGTTTATCCTCCACCTACAGCCCTAGCTCCCTTTACTTCTTTTGGATGGAGACCACAAAGACTCTTGTCTTGCTAGCAAAGGGTACGATACTGTGACATGGAAGCCCCTTCCACCTGATTAGATAAATAACAAGGAAAACTTGTTCTCGGTAAGCTAGAAAGCCATACTCCCTAGTCTGCTGGGAACATGTTCAGTGGAGAAAGATAATTCTAATGAACTGAAATACAGCAGAATGCATGGATACAAGGAAGAACACTGCAAAGATGGTTCTTTTTTTTTTTTTTTTTTTTTTTTTTTTTTTTTTTTTTGCTTAGATCAAAGGTTTACTTATCAAAGTTAGTATCTTCTAGGAACCTCTGCCCAGGGTGGAATTGAATCAGATTTCCCAAGAGCCTAAGTCTATTTTCTTTTTTTTTTATTTATTTATTAAAGATTTCCGTCTCTTCCCCGCCACCACCTTCCATTTCTCTCCCCCTCCCCCAATCAAGTCCCCCTCCCTCCTCAGCCCAAAGAGCAATCAGGGTTCCCTGCCCTGTGGGAAGTCCAAGGAACTCCCACCTCTATCCAGGTCTAGTAAGTTGAGCATCCAAACTGCCTTGGCTCTTACAAAGCCAGTACGTGCAGTAGGATCAGAAACCCATTGCCATTGTTCTTGAGTTCTCAGTAGTCCTCATTGTCCGCTATGTTCAGAGAGTCCGGTTTTATGGGGCACTGAGCTGAACAGATAATTCTCAACAGAAGAAGTTCAAATGGCCAAAAGACACTTAAGGTCATGCTCAACTTCCTTAGCAATCAGGGAAATGCAAATCAAGACAACTTTAAGATACCATCTTACACCTGTCAGAATGGCTAAAATAAAAAACACCAATGATAGCCTTTGCTGGAGAGGTTGTGGAGAAAGGGGTACACTCATCCATTGCTGGTGGGAATGCAAACTTGTGCAACCACTTTGGAAAGCAGTGTGGCGGTTTCTCAGGAAATTCGGGATCAACTTACCCCTGGACCCAGCAATACCTCACATCTGTCAAAGGAATAATCTCCAAAATATATAAAGAACTCAAGAAACTAGACATCAACAAACCAAATAACCCAATTAAAATGTGCCTTTCAATATTTTCATATGCTAATGAATTTTCTGTTCACTCAGTGACAGACTATTGGATTAGAACATGTGATGTTTTGAAGTCTCAAGAACTTCTTTGGTCTTGGTGAAGCCTTTCTGGGTCTTAGTATGGATCAGCATTCATCTGATCTATATCCCCTCATTAATCTTGTCTTCCTTGTGCTTTAGTCTGCTCTAACTTCAACAACATCTTTCTCTAGCGTTACTAAAAATTCTTGAAGGTAGGAGTGGGGAATGATAGGCATCCAACTAGTGTCTTACTGAAGTAACAGGAAGAGTGACAAATTAGGAGATGTTGAGGTTGGATTTCTTACCTCAAGCTTGCCTTCACTTTTGTCTGACGAGTGTGCTGTTCCCATGTGTGGGACCCTGGCACCTCTCTGCGACATGGGGCATTATATCTAGTTGGATGTCAGGATAAAGCAGGGACTCATAGCAAGTTCTATTTAATTTTCTTGGAACAAATTTAGAGAAAAATACAGAAAGTGGATTATTTGAGAATTTATCAGTCTTAGTGTGAAGATAATTATAAACATGAAATGAAAGCATCATTATAAAAGGTAAACTCCTCTCCTTTGGCTTTCTTTGAAAATGAAACACTCCCTAATAAAGTGGGAGTGTGTTGAAAGCCTTCACCACATGGTACCTAGTAGGTCATCTGAAAAGGTATTTGCCTGAGTTGGGGTTTCTCTTGCTGTGATGAGACACCCTGATGCTGGCAACTCTTACAAAGAAAAACGTTTAACTGGGACTGGTTTACAGTTTCAGAGGTTTAGTCCATTATCTTCATGGTGGGAAATAGCAGCATGCAAGCAGACATGGTGCTGGAGAAGGAGCTGAGAGTTCTACATCTTAATCTTCACGCAACAGGAAGTGAACTGTTTCACTGAGCCTAGTTTGAGCATAGGAGACCTCAAAGCCTGCTCCACAGTGACATGCTTCCTCAAACAAGGCTATACGTATTCTAACAAAGCCACACTTCCTAATAGTGCCACTCCTTATGGAGCCATTTTCTTTCAAACCACCACAATATCTCTGTACGGATATATCAAATGTTAGAGCTCCCACCAACTTTCACAATAATCTTGCATACGAAAAATGATTCCCACATAATTGAACTTACATGTGATGCTATGGGATATAAGCTTTATGCTGAAATCAACATCGAGCCACTAAGTATTGAAGAACAAAAGTGAGAGGACTACCATGAAAGTCCTCCTCCAGGTCCATGTTCCTCAGCTGGGATCAGAACAACTACCCAGTTCTGATCCCAGTTGTGGCACCCAGATGTGCAGGGAAATACCAGTTACCCTACAACTTCAATGGCTTGGTTGTCAACGGAGCTGCACATTGGAAGTATTGGTCAGGGGTCCTTCCAAGAACTTGATGCTATGTCCAGAATTGTAATGACATTTATCCACAGATCCCTTAGTGCTGTAATTGATCTTGATTATCTGACACCAGAGGTTACCACTTATGGAACTTGAAATTGCTGCACACAGTGTGGAGTAAGCCAGCAATAGCCTAGTCATGACTTTACCTGCAGGCATGAATGCATGCTTCAGGACCTGGTCACACTTCCAGAATTTTCCAAAGCAGCATGGGCCCTAGAGATATAAGGCAAGTCACAAACATTTTTATAGATGAGATCTACTTCATATTTAGAATGGAAGTGTAAGTCTGTGACTGTTGTAGAGTTTGTTGCTGGGATGCACATGGATACAAGCCTAATATCAGATCATTTTAGCAATGCTTCAATTAGTAAGACTATTCATGATTGTGGCCTAATACTTTCAAATAAAAGTGATGAAATTTCCCAGATAATTGATGCTATGATCTTGACAAATTTAAGATTTCTCATAGTTACATTTGAAAAGCAAAAAGAGATGGATAAAACTTATGCTGCAGCATATTTATCTAAGGAAAGACATCCAAAATATAACTATGTAGATATTATCTCTGTCAAAAGAAAAGTTGTTTCAAGCTATTTGAATGCGGGATTCCTCTCTGTATGCTGTGAATACCATTGGTTAATAAAGAAACTGTCTTGGGTGTGCACAGGGAATCGAGGTAGGTGGGGAAAACTAAGCTGAATGCTGGGAGAAAGGAAGCAGAGTCAGTGAGAAGCCATGGAGCCACCACCAGAGACAGACGCCAAACCTTACCAGCAAGCCACAACTATGTGGTGATACACAGATTAATGGAAATGGGTTAAATTATAATGTAAAAGCTAGCCAATAAGAAAGCTAATACATCAAGCAATGATTTAAATAACATGGCTTCTGTGTAATTATTTCAGTTCTGAGTGGCTAGGACAAACAAGCAGCCTCTTGCAACAGATTGGTGCCCTACGTGGGGCCAACTTAAATCCACTTAAAACTTGAGAGGGCTTGCAAAGGAATTCTAGACACTAAAAAATAAAGTTTAGCCACATTTTTTTTTTAATGAATGGGTGTTGCTTGCTGGTGGCATGTTGCGACTCCTTTAAGAGAAGATTTCTTGATTCAGCGGTAGCAGAAAAAAGCCGCAGTTTTGAAATGCTGACTTTATGGGCTATACTGCCAATGTGACCTCTGGCTCTTTCAGGAGGCTGAACATTTAAATGGGTTTTGTAAGCAGCATGTTACAAACTGCTTAATAGCTCAAAATAGAGCTGGTGCATACTTGGAACTGGGGCAATGTGTACAGCTTGTAGAGGCAGTGAACTGACTTCCACCATGTTGGACTGGGTAGAGCAAGCAGAAAGTACCATATATATATACTAGCAATGCTGCAGCTTAAGTTTTTAAGAAGCGCTTAGGATTTTAAGAATGTTACTGATAACTGCCAATATAGGTAGAACTGTCTTTGAAATTTCCTGCATCATGGAAAATCTGCCAGATACTATGGGCCATAGGCTGAAAATGGATTCCCCAGTGATACAGAAGAACTTTGGGTGACTGTCTAGGCAATGAGATGTCTCTCTCAATTCTAGAGTTTTGGAAGTTGCTGACAATGTACTTCCTGTTTACCAAGTAATATTATATTCTTCTGGAGTCTTTGAAGGAGTTGAAGAATTTGTAATTATAGTTTTCCTTAGTTATGATAAAAGATAAAGTATATATAAATATTGTAACTGTAATTATTGCTTGGTACCTGTTTTGTTTTATGTAATTTTACTATGTTAAAGCTAAAACCTTCCTTTTTATTTAAACAGAAAAGTGGGATTCCCCTCTGTATGCTGTGAATACCATTGGTTAATAAAGAAACTCTCTTGGGCCTACATAGAAAATAGAAGTAGGCAGGGAAAACTAAACTGAGTGCTGGGAGAAAGGAGGTGGAGTCAGTGAGAAGCCATGGCGCTTCTGGCAGAGACAGATGCCAAACCTTGCCAGTAAGCCACAACCACGTGGTGATACACAGATTAAAGGATATGGGTTAAATTAAGATGTAAAAGCTAGCCAATAAGAAGTTAGAGCTAATAGGGCAAGCAGTGATTGAAATCATATGGTTTCTGTGTGATTATTTCGGTTCTGGGTGGCCAGGACAAACAAGCAGTCTCTTGCAACACTAATTTCTTAAATCCTGGTGTGTGTTTCATGCTTATATTCTTCCTCAACTCAGCTAGTCACAGCATAAGAGTTCAACAGGCATGTGTGCCTAGTAGCCACCATGCTAGAGAATACACTCCCAAGTCATCTCTTAATATCACCCTTTCTCTCACCCCATTTTCCTCCCAGCATTTTCAATTAAGCCTAATTGGGCATCACTACACATGCCACTCTCATGATGACTCAAGCCCCCTTCGTAGTTATCACACTACAATCCAAATCTACCACAGTAAGCTTCTCCCTGGAGATCACGAGACGTTAAGCTGAGAGTCCTTTTGCAGAAAAAGAAATACTTACTTTGTAGGAGGGAGGATTCCAAGATCAGAGAGGAAAAGAGCGATGCCCTTTCCAAGCTGGACAGATACCTTTGGTCACATCATTTGAGAGAGCACATGAGCAAGCACAGAGGAAGATCTTCGTGTGGCTACCACCAGGAAACTCAGAGTTTGACATTATTTACTGAGCAGCTTCTTCACTCTCATTGGAAAGTACTAGGTCACAACCAAGAAGAGTCCTACTAACCCAAATACTCCTAGATAAAGGGATATTAGACTTGTCCTCATTTTCAGTAATCTTGTCGCTGGGTGGAGAGTGGGGGGAAACCAGAGCCCTAGAAATATAATCCAAGGATAAATGTTATGTTTTCAGAATACAGTTAACTCTTGAGATAGTAAGCAAATAAATAAATAAATAAATAACCCTGCTTCTATCCTCAGCCTAAATGTTTAACAGGAACATCCCCAAGAAGTAGAAACAATTTAAATGTGACTCTTTATTTCACTAAACGGAACTATGGAGGTTAACAATTAAATATGCAGAAAAATGAGAAAGCAAAATAGCAACTTAAAAATGTGTATTCCTAACTTGGTAGAAACAGTGGCATTTTTGCTTTAACTAAAGACCTCACCAAGTAGTGCAGAGAAGCAGCCTATGGCCACATGCCACAGAAAGGCATTGGATTTGCAGGGGTCCAGAGACCAGCCGACTCAGGGAACCTGGCTCCGATTCAAGCCCCTAGGAATCCTCTATTCTTTCCTTCCAGATGAAAGGGAGGCAGGCTTGGTGGTGTCACGATTGCAGCTATAAGCAGCAGCTTTCTAATTAAAAATAAACCGGGCCCATTATTTCTATTTACAGCTTTTCTACAATTTAGCAGCCATGTAAAGATAGAGGGAGATGCTGGAAGCATATGTTTAAAACTCCCAAATGCTTCTGAGAGCATCATTAGAGTAAACATCCTGTGAATGTGTTTCTCTACCTTCAGTGCCATCTCCAAAGGGCTCACCAAGCTGTGCAGGGCGGCACTTGCAGCATAAACATATTTATCTTTGGGAGGAATGGTTCAGAAAAGATATGGCTGTGGTTAAATGAGTAACTACAAAGAGCTGTACTTTGGAGTCTACGCATTCTCTTGCGATACGCTAACGTTTTTCCCATAGGTGTTGAAAAGACAGCAAGGGGATGGAAGATGGCGGCACAACAGGAAATGGGGAGATGTGGGGAGATGGAATAGGGAAAATGCAGAAGGCTTCCAGGTGGCACCTTGGTTGAATTTCAGTTTAAAAATACTGATTGGGTCTTCCAAAGATCAAAAGCAACCTTGCAGGTATTTTGAACACCTGTCTTGTGGGGCATATGGGTAGAGTTCTTGGTCCTCAGTACTACTGGCATCTTACTGCCCTGTCATGGAACCTGTCTTGCATACTGCAACATGTTAGCAGCATCTCTAACCTCGACCTACTAGATACCAGTAGTTTCCATGCCCCTTGCCCTCTGGGACAAGCAAAATATCTCCGGATATCATATACTGTCCCTGATGCCAAAGCTGCCCTTGAGTGAGACCTTTCAGTGGCTCAGAGGCCACGTTTCATTCATACAAGTCATCATAAAGCTTTACTGTCCATACTGATCCACGCATTCCCTCTGCCCTCAAGTTGTTCCCAATTTAGTAGTAGGACGAAAGTTAAAAGTTACAAGGTACTGGAGACTGTAGGGCGAACCTAAAAAAATAGGTGGGCATTCTTTTATGAGAACATTCAGAAAATGTACCTTTAACTTTAATTGCGGCAAAGGTTAGACATTTAGAAAAGTTCTCAGAGAAAAGTCCATTAAACTCACCAAGGGCTTCTGCTCGGCTAGTGGGTTACATATTAAAGATGAATTTGAAGGCTCTCAGAGAAGCAGTGAGCCTGGCCCCTATACGTCTTTGCTGACTTCATAAAAAACAAGGGTGCCACTTCCTGACCTGCGTGCTCTCCACGAAGATTGTGTAACATGCAGTATGCCTTCGATCCAAATCAACTCCCGCATTATTAAAAGGATGTTTTTTTCCTCTGGAGGTCAAGGTGAGTCACTGGAGCTTTTTCCCTGTTATTAACCAAGCACTAGATGTACAAGGCTTAGATATTAAAAGGCATTAGCCAAGGCCTTGTGGTCATCCAGTGTAGAGCAAATGCAGAAGTGGAGGGGAGGCCGCAGTACTGACAGCAAGGAAATGGCCCAGGATATTAGAATCTCTGTATACAATCCCATTCAAATTCCTTTGGCTAAGTAACAAGGCAGTAGGGCCAGGTTGCTGAGCTCCTGAGGCTAGCCTCTCCCCCGCCCGGGTAATTCTAAGCAGGAAAAAAAATCCTTAACTACTGACTTACCTCGACCTAAAACTGCTGACAAGTGGCTACATTCTTTCAACAATCTGGTGTTTATTTCCACCAAGAAATATGGTACTTATAGCACAATAAAACAGGCCCCCTCCTGAGCTCAAACTCACCCCTACTCCTTCAAAAACAATGTAGACAGTTGGGACTATTCACAAGCACCACCAGCCTTTAAAAAACCAATGAGAACATTACAGCCAATCCAAGAAGAAGCATGCTGAGCTAAGAAACCCAGGGAGGATCACCATGCTAGCTCCACCGTGTCTCAATGACAGTGTTTAAACTGATTCTGTTGACAGAAAGCCTAAGAGCAAGGGTAGCAGTGATGGACACAGGAACAAGCCCATGATTTCAGCATCCTGGCTGAAGTTCTTTTACTGTTCTCTCTGCTGCCTGTAAGGAGTGGTCAGACATATCTTCTGAGAACATGCTTCTCAGAATCCCTCCTCTGTTTGCCATCAGCACCAACATGGGCCAGGCAAAGAGGGGCAGGGCAGAGCTAGGAGAATGGATACACTCAAGCTGGAACACTGTACTCGATCCAGATCTGTGAACTTGTGATGGCGAAGGGCTTGGAATGGTCCTCCAAGTAGAAGCAGAGCAGACAGGATCTGATACAGTGGCTGTCTCCTGCAACCTCAGCAGCACTCCCACCAGGGCCAGGCCAGGGAAGATGGTCTTCTTATCATTAGCTCTGCCAGTGTTACAAGGCTGCACCAGTCACTTTGACCTTTGTCCTGCAGGAGACCTAGGCATTGGGAATGACTTGGGCTCATTCCCAAGTCTCCCACCATGCTATTTCTTTCTTTCTGTGACAAAACCAGCAGGCTGGCATACCCTCACCATCATCCTTCACCCAAGTGCATCACAGCTTCTGCCCATGATGGGACTTTGGTGTCCAGCTGCAGGAAGTATGAACTGAGAACCTTACGAAAGGTAGGGTTTCTCTCTCTGGCAGAGAGTAAGGGAAGCTCTGACAAGCTGAGCATCACACTGTACTGACCACAGCTACAGCCACCCTCCCAGACACAAAGGTTTTTCCCTAGGAAGCTGGTGTCCAGGGTGCACTCCTTTCCCTGTCACCAGATGGTACCGGGGGACTCTTATCAGTGGAATCTAAACATTTCCATTCTGTGCCATGGACAAACTTGGTTTTCCTGTCCACTGGCTTAACAAAGAGGACCTTACGAGATGATATCATAAGACTGTAAGCTTTTTTACATGACTGAAAGCTTTCTGCAAATCAGCATTACTTGTGCAAGATTGTTTTATGAATAAGGAATTAATTTCTAGAAGGCTTAGCCATTAACAATTTTAGAACTCCCTTGTTTAGTGTGAGCCCAACTCATATGCTAAGTAATTAAACAATACTAGAAAAGAATAAAACAATAATAGGAAAAGAAAAGATTTGGTTTAATGTTCATGAACATTATAAATGTACTTTTCTGATCTGGATCCAGAGACAGGAGGGCCACATAACAGAAAGTTCCACAGTATATGTCTCTGGTCCCCAACCCCAACCTTAGGACAGCTTTTTCAAGTGTCGCTGTCATTTTCAAAAACTCTTCCCTGATCTATGTATAACTTAAGACATTCTTTACAAACTTCCTGGAGTTTTAACAGCCTCTTTCAAAAGAGAAGCAGAAGATGGCCCCGTCACGTGAGTGGTAAGCTAAGCACAAGTTCTTCTTGAAGATTACAGTTTGAAGGGCCCAGTCTGATGAAAATCCAGTGCAGACAACCAGAGCTGCACTGGGGCCTATCGGCATTCACCATGGGTGAGGGGGGAGTATGAGGCACCCACCATCCCTTTCAGAAGGACTACTGCGGTCATTTCTTGCTGGGGAGAGGAAGCGCCATTTTCTTCAGTGATAAAGCCACAGATGTCTTGTGCTTACTCCCAAATAACCTCCCACCAACATTTTGTCATGTAATCAAACTCTGTAGGCTATGTACAAAAGGAAGACAAGAACATAGCGGAGGCCTGTTAAGAAGTGTACCCGGGGAGAGGGTAAGAGATGAGGAAGAGGACTGGGGAGTGAAAATGACAGAGATTCATGATATACATATATGGTTATTAAACAACAAAAATAATAAAGGTATTTATAAGTCAGAAAAAAATCATCTATTCCAACACCCCCTCTGCCTAGATCATAACTAAATGAAAAGCAAAGCCAACTGAGATCAGAGCCCAACAGAAGGCCCACACCACAAAACTATAGAACTAGCACAGTCTCTCTGCCGTCTAAGTATGTCAAAGTCTAAAGTTAGAGCCCACACCTAGGCTCTTTCATCTTGGTTTTGCTAATTTATTTTGGGTTTTCACTAGTTTGTTGAGATGCGATCTTTTTTTTTTTGTTGTTTTGTTTTTTTTTGTTTTTCGAGACAGGGTTTCTCTGTGGCTTTGGAGCCTCTCCTGGAGCTATCTCTGTAGACCAGGCTGGTCTCGAACTCACAGAGATCCGCCTGCCTCTGCCTCCCGAGTGCTGGGATTAAAGGCGTGCGCCACCATCGCCTGGCGAGATGCGATCTTACTATGTAGCGCAGACTGGCTACTTGTGACCCCCCCCCCCGAAACCTCGGTTTCCAAAGTGCTGGGGTGACAGGCCTGTTCCACAATGTCTTCTCCATCACTCTTCCTGTTTTGCCTCTTTCTAGTAGAGAGGCGGGTGCCTCACGGAGAAAACACACGACTGTATTATTTTAGTAAGTAATGTGCTGATATCTAAACTGAATTTATGACAATAAATAATAAAGAAATAAAGATTAGAGCGATTCTTCGTAAGCCAGACTAAAAGACTCCCAACCAAGAGAGAACAGTTCAGCAAAGAAGTAGATGGTGTGTTCTTAGTTCCAGTTTTCAGATGGCAGAGGCCACAACAAGATCACGACCTTCCCACCCCTGGCTTTAAGAACTTACATGCTGCTGCCGCCACCACCCTTGCTCCAGGAGTCCAAGTGTCCTGTTCTTCACACCTTTCAGTTCTTTGCTTCTTGCCTCTTTTCTTTTCTTTGAGAAGTCATCTGGACCTTCAATGCCCCATCATGCTGTGCGAAACAACACCAGGGGCAATCCAGAGTATGAGGGAGAGAGAGAGAGAGAGAGA
Organism: Microtus ochrogaster; assembly: GCF_000317375.1. Lineage (NCBI taxonomy): Eukaryota > Metazoa > Chordata > Mammalia > Rodentia > Cricetidae > Microtus > Microtus ochrogaster. The sequence goes on from NW_004949120.1 coordinate 4,412,180, forward strand.
GAGAGAGAGAGAGAGAGAGAGAGAGAGAG